>NW_027513996.1:0-108637 GCF_048772815.1 Callospermophilus lateralis
TAGGCACAGACTGTTGAAAAGCAATTTCATTGAGAGGGGTTGCCAAGCTTCTAAGAATTAACGAGATTCCGAAATACCAGAAAATATTTTTTCACCCAATCTTGATGATACTTGGTGGTAATGATCAGCACACAAATCCCACTTGGCTCACCATATTTTGTTCTTCTATGTTGAAGGGTTCGTCTACAGTAGAAGTTTTTATATTTAGGTTTCCCTCTGTTCTCTCCTATATAGATAGAGAATTTGGAACTCTAAATCCAACATGGTTCGTAATAGCTCTTGGAAACTTGACAATATAAAGGAGTTCTCAGTTTTGTCTCTATGGTTTGTTTCCTCTTCATTGCCCTAGGCACAGACTGTGGAAAAGCACTTTCATCGAGAGGGGTTGCCAAGCTTCTAAGAATTAAGGAGTTTCCCAAATACCAGCAAATATTTTTCACCCAATCTTGATGATACTTGGTGGTAATGATCAGTACACAAATCCCACTTGGCTCACCAAATTTTTTCTTACAGGATGAAGCTTTCGTCTACAGTAGCAGTTTTTATATTTAGGATTCCTTCTGTTCTCTCCTATATTGATAGATGAATTTGGAACTGTAAATCCAACACGGTTTGTAGTAGCTTTTGATACTTGACAAAATAAAGGAGTTCTCAGTTTTGTCTCTACGGTTTGTTTCATCTTCAAGTAGCCCTAGGCACTGACAGTGGAAAAGCACTTTCATTGAGAAGGGTTGCCAACCTTCTAAGAATTAACGAGTTTCCGAAATACCAGCAAATATTTTTTCACCCAATGTTGATGATATTTGGTGGTAATGATCAGTACACAAATCCCTCTTGGCTCACCAAATTGTGTTCTTCTAGGTTGAAGCGTTCGTCTATAGTAGCAGTTTTTATATTTAGGTTTCCCTCTGTTCTCTCCTATACAGATAGATGAATTTGGAACTCTAAATCCAACATGGTTCGTTGTAGCTCTTTGAAACTTGACAAAATAAAGGAGTTCTCAGTTTTGTCTCTATGGTTTGTTTCCTCTTCAAGTAGCCGTAGGCACAGTCTGTGGAAAAGCAATTTCATTGAGAGGGGTTGCCAAGCTTCTAAGAATTAACGAGTTTCCGAAATACCAGAAAATATTTTTTTACCCAATCTTGATGATACTTGGTGGTAATGATCAGTACCCAAATCCCACTTGGCTCACCAAATTTTATTCTTCTAGTTTGAAGCGTTCGTCTACAGTAGCAGTTTTTATATTTAGGTTTCCTCTGCTCTCTCCTATATAGATAGATGAATTTGGAACTCTAAATCCAACATGGTTCGTAGTGGCTCTTTGAAACTTGACAAAATAAAGGAGTTCTCAGTTTTGTCTCTATGGTTTGTTTCCTCTTCAAGTAACCCTAGGCACAGACTGTGGAAAAGCACTTTTATTGAGAGGGGTTGCCAAGCTTCTAAGAATTAACGTGTTTCCGAAATACCTGCAAATATTTTTTCTCCCAATCTTGATGATACGTGGTGGTAATGATCAGTACACAAATCCCACTTGGCTCACCAAATTTTGTTCTTCTAGGTTGAAGCTTTCGTCTACAGTAGCAGTTTTTATATTTAGGTTTACCTCTGTTCTCTCCTATATAGATAGATGAATTTGGAACACTAAATACAACATGGTTTGTAGTAGCTCTTTGAAAATTGAGAAAATAAAGGAGTTGTCAGTTTTATCTCTATGGTTTGTTTCCTCTTTTAGTAGCCCTAAGCACAGACTGTGTAAAAGCACTTTCATAGAGAGGGGTTGTCAAGCTTCTAAGAATTAACGATTTTCGGAAATACCAGCAAATATTTTTTCACCCAATCTTGATGATACTAGGTGGTAATGATCAGTACACAAATCCCACTTGGCTCACCAATTTTTGTTCTTCTAGTTTGAAGCGTTCGTCTACAGTAGCAGTATTTATATTTAGGTTTCCCTCTGCTCTCTCCTATATAGATAGATGAATTTGGAACTCTAAATCCAACATGGATTGTAGTAGCTATTTTAAACTTGACAAAATAAAGGAGTTCTCAGTTTTGTCTCTACGGTTTGTTTCCTCTTCAAGTAGCCCTAGGCACAGACTGAGAAAAAGCACTTTCATTGAGAAGGGTTGGCAACCTTCTAAGATTTAACCAGTTTCCGAAATACCAGCAAATATTTTTTCACCCAATCTTGATGATACTTGGTGGTAATGATCAGTACACAAATCCCACTTGGCTCACCAAATTTTGTTCTTCTAGGTTGAAGCGTTCGTCTACAGTAGCAGTTTTTATATTTAGGTTTCCCTCTGTTCTCTCCTATATAGATAGATGAATTTGGAACACTAAATCCAACATGGTTCGTAGTAGCTCTTTGAAACTTGACAAAATAAAGGAGTTCTCAGTTTTGTCTCTATGGTTTGTTTCCTCTTCAAGTAGCCCTAGGCAGAGTCTGTGGAAAAGCAATTTCATTGAGAGGTGTTGCCAAGCTTCTAAGAATTAACGAGTTTTCGAAATACCAGAAAATATTTTCTTACCCAATCTTGATGATACTTTGTGGTAATGATCAGTACACTTATCCCACGTGGCTCACCAAATTTTGTTCTTCTAGGTTGAAGCGTTCGTCTACAGAAGCAGTTTTTATATTTAGGTTTCCCTCTGCTCTCTCCTATATAGATAGATGAATTTGAAACTCTTAATCCAACATGGTTCGTAGAAGCTAATTGAAACTTGACAAAATAAAGGAGTTCTCAGTTTTGTCTCTACGGTTTGTTTCCTCTTCAAGTAGCCCTAGGCACTGACTGTGGAAAAGCACTTTCATTGAGAAGGGTTGCCAACCTTCTAAGAATTAACGAGTTCCCGAAATACCAGCAAATATTTTTTACCCAATGTTGATGATACTTGGTGGCAATGATCAGTACCCAATCCCACTTGGCTCACCAAATTTTATTCTTCTAGTTTGAAGCGTTCGTCTACAGTAGCAGTTTTTATATTTAGGATTCCTCTGCTCTCTCCTATATATAGATGAATTTGGAACTCTAAATCCAACATGGTTCGTAGTGGCTCTTTGAAACTTGACAAAATAAAGGAGTTCTCAGTTTTGTCTCTATGGTTTGTTTCCTCTTCAAGTAACCCTAGGCACAGACTGTGGAAAAGCACTTTCATTGAGAGGGGTTGCCAAGCTTCTAAGAATTAACGAGTTTCCGAAATACCTGCAAATATTTTTTCACCCAATCTTGATGATACTTGGTGGTAATGATCAGTACACTAATCCCACTTGGCTCACGAAATTTTGTTCTTCTAGGTTGAAGCGTTCGTCTACAGTAGCGGTATTTATATTTAGGTTTCCCTCTGTTCTCTCCTATATAGATAGATGAATTTGGAACTCTAAATGCAACATGGTTCGTAGTTGCTCTTGGAAACTTGACAATATAACGGAGTTCTCAGTTTTTTCTCTATGGTTTGTTTCCTTTTCAAGTAGCCCTAAGCAGCGACTGTGAAAAAGAACTTTCATTGAGAGGGGTTGCCAAGCTTCTAAGAATTAACGAGTTTTTGAAATACGAGCAAACACTTTTTCACCCGATCTTGATGATACTTGATGGTAATGATCAGTACACAAATCCCACTTGGCTCACCAAATTTTGTTATTCTAGGTTGAAGCGTTCGTCTACAGTAGCAGTTTTTATATTTAGGTTTCCCTCTGCTCTCTCCTATATAGATAGATGAATATGGAACTCTAAATCCAACATGGTTTGTAGTAGCTCTTTGAAACTTGACAAAATAAAGGAGTTCTCAGTTTTGTCTCTATGGTTTGTTTCCTCTTCAAGTAGCCCTAGGCACAGACTGTTGAAAAGCAATTTCATTGAGAGGGGTTGCCAAGCTTCTAAGAATTAACGAGATTCCGAAATACCAGAAAATATTTTTCACCCAATCTTGATGATACTTGGTGGTAATGATCAGTACACAAATCCCACTTGGCTCACCAAATTTTGTTTTTCTAGGTTGAAGCGTTCGTCTACAGTAGAAGTTTTTATATTTAGGTTTCCCTCTGTTCTCTCCTATATAGATAGATGAAATTTGAACTCTAAATCCAACTGGTTCGTAGTAGCTCTTTGAAACTTGACAAAATAAAGGAGTTCTCAGTTTTGTCTCTATGGTTTGTTTCCTCTTCAAGTAGCCCTAAGCACAGACTGTGGAAAAGCACTTTCATTGAGAGGGGTTGCCAAGCTTCTAAGAATTAACGAGTTTCCGAAATACCAGCAAATATTTTTTCACCCAATCTTGATGATACTTGGTGGTAATGATCAGTACACAAATTCCACTTGGCTCACCAAATTTTGTTCTTCTAGGTTGAAGCGTTCGTCTACAGTAGCAGTTTTTATATTTAGGTTTCCCTCTGTTCTCTCCTATATAGATAGATGAATTTGGAACTCTAAATCCAACATGGTTCGTAGTAGCTCTTGGAAACCTGACAATATAAAGTAGTTCTCAGTTTTGTCTCTATGGTTTGTTTCCTCTTCAAGTAGCCTTAGGCACAGACTGTGGAAAAACACTTTCATCGAGAGGGGTTGCCAAGCTTCTAAGAATTAACGAGTTTCCGAAATACCAGCAAATATTTTTTCACCCAATCTTGATGAACCTTGGTGGTAATGATCAGTACACAAATCACACTTGGCTCACCAAAATTGGTTCTACTAGGTTGAAGCATTCGTCTACAGTAGCAGTTTTTATATTTAGGTTTCCTCTGCTCTCTCCTATATAGATAGATGAATTTGGAACTCTAAATCCAACATGGTTCGTAGTAGCTCTTTGAAACTTGAAAAAATAAAGGAGTTCTCATTTTTGTCTCAATGGTTTGTTTCCTCTTCAATTAGCCCTAGGCACAGTCTGTGGAAAAGCAATTTCATTGAGAGGGGGTGCCAAGCTTCTAAGAATTAACGAGTTTCCGAAATTCCAGCAAATATTTTTTCACCCAATCTGGATGATACGTGGTGGTAATGATCAGTACACAAATCCCACTTGGCTCACCAAATTTTGTTCTTCTAGGTTGAAGCGTTCGTCTACAGTAACAGTTTTTATATTTAGATTTCCCTCTGTTCTCTCCTATATAGATAGATGAATTGGGAACTCTAAATCCAACATGGTTCGTAGTAGCTCTTTGAAACTTGACAAAATAAAGGAGTTCTCAGTTTTGTCTCTATGGTTTGTTTCCTCTTCAAGTAGCCCTAGGCACAGACTGTGGAAAAGCACTTTCATCGAGAGGGGTTGCCAAGCTTCTAAGAATTAACGAGTTTTCCAAATACCAGCAAATATCTTTTCACCGAATCTTGATGATACTTGCTGGTAATGATCAGTACACAAATCCCACTTGGCTCACCAAATTTTGTTCTTCTAGGTTGAAGCGTTCGTCTATAGTAGCTGTTTTTATTTTTAGGTTTCCGTCTGTTCTCTCCTAAATAGATAGATGAATTTGGAACTCTAAATCCAACATGGTTTGTAGTAGCTCTTGGAAACTTGACAATATAAAGGAGTTCTCAGTTTTGTCTCTATGGTTTGTTTCCTTTTCAAGTAGCCCTAGGCACAGACTCTGAAAAGCACTTTCATCGAGAGGGGTTGCCAAGCTTCTAAGAATTAACGAGTTTCCGATATACCAGCAAATATTTTAAACCAGTCTTGATGATACTTGGTGGTATGATCAGTACACAAATCCCACTTGGCTCACCAAATTTTGTTCTTCTAGGTTGAAGCGTTCGTATACAGTGGCAGTTTTTATATTTAGGTTTCCCTCTGCTCTCTCCTATATAAATAGATGAATTTGGAACTATAAATCCAACATGGTTCGTAGTAGCTATTTGAAACTTGACAAAATAAAGGAGTTCTCAGTTTTGTCTCTATGGTTTGTTTCCTCTTCAAGTAGCCGTAGGCACAGACTGTGGAAAAGCACTTTCATCAAGAGGTGTTGCCAAGCTTCTAAGAATTAACGAGTTTCCGTAATACGAGCAAACATTTTTTCACCCTATCTTGATGATACTTGGTGGTAATGATCAGTACACAAATCCCACTTGGCTCACCAAATTTGTTTCTTCTAGGTTGAAGCTTTCGTGTACAGTAGCAGTTTTTATTTTTTAGGTTTCCTTCTGTTCTCTCCTATATAGATAGATGAATTTGGAACTCTAAATCCAACATGGTTTGTAGTAGCTCTTTGAAACTTGACAAAACAAAGGAGTTCTCAGTTTGTCTCTATGGTTTGTTTCCTCTTCAAGTAGCCAGAAGCAGAGACTGTGGAAAAGCACTTTCATTGAATGGGGTTGCCAAGCTTACAAGAAATTACGAGTTTCTGAAATACCAGCAAATATCTTTTACCCAATCTTGATGATCGTGGTGATAATGATCAGTACACATATCCCAGTTGGCTCACCAAATTTTGTTCTTCTAGGTTGAAGCGTTCGTCTACAGTAGCATTTTTTATATTTAGGTTTCCTCTGCTCTCTCCTATATAGATAGATGAATTTGGAACTCTAAATCCAACATGGTTCGTTGTAGCTCTTTGAAACTTGACAAAATAAAGGAGTTCTCAGTTTTCTATTTATGGTTTGTTTCCTCTTCAAGTAGCCCTAGGCACAGACTGTGGAAAAGCACTTTCATTGAGATGGGTTGCCAAGCTTCTAAGAATTAACGAGTTTCCGTAATACGAGCAAACACTTTTTCACCCAATCTTGATGATACTTGGTGGTCATGATCAGTACACTAATCCCAGTTGGCTCACCAAATTTTGTTCTTCTAGGTTGCAGCGTTCGTCTACAGTAGCAGTTTTTATATTTAGGTTTCCTCTGCTCTCTCCTATATAGATAGATGAATTTGGAACTCTAAATCCAACATGGTTTGTAGTAGCTCTTTGAAACTTGACAAAATAAAGGAGTTCTCAGTTTTGTCTCTATGGTTTGTTTGCTCGTCAAGTAGCCCTAGGCATAGACTGTGGAAAAGCAATTTCATTGAGAGCGGTTGCCAAGCTTCTAAGAATTAACGATTTTCCGAAATAGCAGCAAATATTTTTTCACCCAATCTTGATGATACTTGGTGGTAATGATCAGTACACAAATCCCATTTGGCTCACCAAATTTTGTTCATCTAGGTTGAAGCGTTCGTCTACAGTAGCAGTTTTTATATTTAGGTTTCCCTCTGTTCTCTCCTATATAGATAGATGAATTTGGAACTCTAAATCCAACATGGTTCGTAGTAGCTCTTGGAAACCTGAAAATATAACGGAGTTCTCAGTTTTGTCTCTACAGTTTGTTTCCTCTTCATAGCCCTAGGCACAGACTGTGGAAAAGCAATTTCATCGAAAGGGGTTGCCAAGCTTCTAAGAATTAATGAGTTTCCCAAACACCAGCAAATATTTTTCACTCAATCTTGATGATACTTGGTGGTAATGATCAGTACAAATATCCCACTTGGCTCACCAAATTTTGTTCTTCTAGGTCGAAGGGTTCACCTACAGTAGTAGTTTTTATATTTAGGTTTCCCTCAGTTCTCTCCTATATAGATAGATGAATTTGGAACTCTAAATCCAACATGGTTTGTAGTAGATCTTTGAAACTTGACAAAATAAAGGAGTTCTCAGTTTGTCTCTATGGTTTGTTTCCTCTTCAAGTAGCCCAAAGCAGAGACTGTGGAAAAGCACTTGCATTGAAAGGGGTTGCTAATCTTACAAGAAATTACGAGTTTCCAAAATATCAGCAAATATTTTTTCATCCAATCTTGATGATGGTGGTGATAATGATCAGTACACAAATCCCACTTGGCTCACCAAATTTTGTTCTTCTAGGTTGAAGTGTTCTTCTACAATAGCAGTTTTTATATTTAGGTTTCCCTCTCTTCTCTTTTATATAGATAGATGAATTTGGAACTCTAAATCCAACATGGTTCGTAGTTGCTCTTGGAAAGGTGACAATATAAAGGAGTTCTCAGTTTTGTCTCTATGGTTTTTTTTCTTTTAAAGTAGCCCTAGGAACAGACTGTGGAAAAGCACTTTCATTGAGAGCCGTTGCCAAGCTTCTAAGAATTAACGAGTTTCCGATATACCAGCAAATATTTTTTCACGAAATCTTGATGATACTTGGTGGTAATGATCAGTACATAAATCCCACTTGGCTCACCAAATTTTGTTTTTCTAGGTTGAAGCGTTCGTCTACAGTATCAGTTTTTATATTTAGGTTTCCCTCTGTTCTCTCCTATATAGATAGATGAATTTGGAACTCTAAATCCAACATTAATCGTAGAAGCTCTTGGAAACTTGACAATATAAAGGAGTTCTCAGTTTTTTCTTTATGGTTTGTTTCCTTTTCAAGTAGCCCTAAGCACAGACTGTGGAAAAGCACTTTCATCGAGAGGGGCTGCCAAGCTTCTAAGAATTAACGAGTTTCCGAAATACCAGCATATATTTTTTTACCCAATCTTGATGATACTTGGTGGTCATGATCAGTTCACAAATCCCACTTGGCTCACCAAATTTTGTTCTTCTAGGTTGAAGCGTTCGTCTACAGTAGCAATTTTTATATTTAGGTTTCCCTCTGCTCTCTCCTATAAAGATAGATGAATTTTAACTCTAAATCCATCATGGTTCGTAGTAGCTCTTTGAAACTTGACAAAGTAAAGGAGTTCTCAGTTTTGTCTCTATGGTTGGTTTCCTCTTCAAGTAGCCCTAGGTACAGACTGTCGAAAAGCACTTTCATTGAGAGGGGTTGCCAAGCTTCTAAGAATTAACGATTTTCCCAAATACAAGCAAATATTTTTACCCAATCTTGATGATACTTGGTGGTAATGATCAGTACACAAATCCCACTTGGCTCAAAAAGTTTTGTTCTTCTCGGTTGAAGCGTTCATCCATAGTAGTAGTTTTTATATTTAGTTTTCCCACTGTTCTCCCCTATATAGATAGATGAATTTGGAACTCTAAATCCAACATGGTTTGTAGTAGCTCTTTGAAACTTTACAAAATAAAGGAGTTCTCAGTTTTGTCTCTATGGTTTGTTTCCTCTTCAAGGAGCCTTCAGCACAGACTGTGGAAAAGCAATTTCATTGAGAGGGGTTGCCAAGCTTCTAAGAATTAACGAGATTCTGAAATACCAGCAAATATTTTTTCACCCGATCTTGATGATACTTGGTGTTAATGATTAGTACACAAATCTCACTTGGCTCACGAAATTTTGTTCTTCTAGGTTGAAGCGTTCGTGTACAGTAGCAGTTTTTATATTTAGGTTTCCTTCTGTTCTCTCTTATATAGACAGATGAATTTGGAAGTCTAAATCCAACATGGTTTGTAGTAGCTCTTTGAAACTTGACAAAAATAAGGAGTTCTCAGTTTTGTCTCTATGGTTTGTTTCCTCTTCAAGTAGCCTTAGGCACAGACTGTGGAAAAGCACTTTCATTGAGATGGGTTGCCAAGCTTCTAAGAATTAACGAGTTTCCGAAATACAAGCAAACACTTTTTCACCCAATCTTGATGATACTTGGTGGTAATGATCAGTACACAAATCCCACTTGGCTCACCAAATTTTGTTCTTCTAGGTTGAAGCGTTCGTCTACAGTAGCAGTTTTTATATTTAGGTTTCCTCTGCTCTCTCCTATATAGATAGATGAATTTGGAACTCTAAATCCAACATGGTTCATAGTACCTCTTTGAAACTTGACAAAATAAAGGAGTTCTCAGTTTTGTCTCTATGGTTTGTTTCATCTTCACGTAGCCCTAGGCACAGACTGTCGAAAAGCACTTTCATTGAGAGGGGTTGCCAAGCTTTAAGAATTAACGATTTTCCCAAACACCAGCAAATATTTTTCACCAAATCTTGATGATACTGGTGGTAATGATCAGTACACAAATCCCACTTGGCTTACCAAATTTTGTTCTTCTAGGTTGAAGCGTTCATCTACAGTAGCAGTTTTTATATTTAGTTTTCCCTCTGTTCTCTCCTATATAGATAGATGATTTTGGAACTCTAAATCCAACATTGTTTGTAGTAGCTCTTTGAATCTTGACAAATAAACGAGTTCTCAGTTTTGTCTCTATTGTATGTTTCCTCTTCAATAGCCCTAGGCACAGACTGTGGAAAAGCACTCTCATTGAGAGGGGTTGCCAAGTTTCTAAGAATTAACGAGTTTCCGAAATACCAGCAAATATTTTTTCACCCGATCTTGATGATACTTGGTGGTAATGATTAGTACACAAATCCCAATTGGCTCACGAAATTTTGTTCTTCTCGGTTGAAGCGTTCGTGTACAGTAGCAGTTTTTATATTTAGGTTTCCTTCTGTTCTCTCCTATATAGATAGATGAATTTGGAACTCTAAATCCAACATTGTTTGTAGTAGCTCTTTGAATCTTGACAAATAAACGAGTTCTCAGTTTTGTCTCTATGGTTTGTTTCCTCTTCAATAGCCCTAGGCACAGACTGTGGAAAAGCACTCTCATTGAGAGGGGTTGCCAAGTTTCTAAGAATTAACGAGTTTCCGAAATACCAGCAAATATTTTTTTAACCAATCTTGATGATACTTCGTGGTAATGATCAGTACACAAATCACACTTGGCTCACCAAATTTTGTTCTTCTCGGTTGAAGGGTTCGTCTACAGTAGTAGATTTTATATTTAGTCTTCCCACTGTTCTCCCCTATAGAGATAGATGAATTTGGAACTCTAAATCCAACATGGTTTGTAGTAGCTCTTTGAAACTTTACAAAATAAAGGAGTTCTCAGTTTTGTCTCTGTGGTTTGTTTCCTCTTCAAGTAGCCTTCAGCACAGACTGTGGAAAAGCACTTTCATTGAGAGGGGTTGCCAAGCTTCTAAGAATTAACGAGTTTCCGAAATACCAGCAAATATTTTTTCACCCAATCTTGATGATACTTGGTGGTAATGATCAGTACACAAATTCCACTTGGCTCACCAAATTTTGTTCTTCTAGGTTGAAGCGTTCGTCTACAGTAGCAGTTTTTATATTTAGGTTTCCCTCTGTTCTCTCCTATATAGATAGATGAATTTGGAACTCTAAATCCAACATGGTTCGTAGTAGCTCTTGGAAACCTGACAATATAAAGTAGTTCTCAGTTTTGTCTCTATGGTTTGTTTCCTCTTCAAGTAGCCTTAGGCACAGACTGTGGAAAAACACTTTCATCGAGAGGGGTTGCCAAGCTTCTAAGAATTAACGAGTTTCCGAAATACCAGCAAATATTTTTTCACCCAATCTTGATGAACCTTGGTGGTAATGATCAGTACACAAATCACACTTGGCTCACCAAAATTGGTTCTACTAGGTTGAAGCATTCGTCTACAGTAGCAGTTTTTATATTTAGGTTTCCCTCTGCTCTCTCCTATATAGATAGATGAATTTGGAACTCTAAATCCAACATGGTTCGTAGTAGCTCTTTGAAACTTGAAAAAATAAAGGAGTTCTCATTTTTGTCTCAATGGTTTGTTTCCTCTTCAATTAGCCCTAGGCACAGTCTGTGGAAAAGCAATTTCATTGAGAGGGGGTGCCAAGCTTCTAAGAATTAACGAGTTTCCGAAATTCCAGCAAATATTTTTTCACCCAATCTGGATGATACGTGGTGGTAATGATCAGTACACAAATCCCACTTGGCTCACCAAATTTTGTTCTTCTAGGTTGAAGCGTTCGTCTACAGTAACAGTTTTTATATTTAGATTTCCCTCTGTTCTCTCCTATATAGATAGATGAATTGGGAACTCTAAATCCAACATGGTTCGTAGTAGCTCTTTGAAACTTGACAAAATAAAGGAGTTCTCAGTTTTGTCTCTATGGTTTGTTTCCTCTTCAAGTAGCCCTAGGCACAGACTGTGGAAAAGCACTTTCATCGAGAGGGGTTGCCAAGCTTCTAAGAATTAACGAGTTTTCCAAATACCAGCAAATATCTTTTCACCGAATCTTGATGATACTTGCTGGTAATGATCAGTACACAAATCCCACTTGGCTCACCAAATTTTGTTCTTCTAGGTTGAAGCGTTCGTCTATAGTAGCTGTTTTTATTTTTAGGTTTCCGTCTGTTCTCTCCTAAATAGATAGATGAATTTGGAACTCTAAATCCAACATGGTTTGTAGTAGCTCTTGGAAACTTGACAATATAAAGGAGTTCTCAGTTTTGTCTCTATGGTAGGTTTCCTTTTCAAGTAGCCCTAGGCACAGACTCTGAAAAGCACTTTCATCGAGAGGGGTTGCCAAGCTTCTAAGAATTAACGAGTTTCCGATATACCAGCAAATATTTTAAACCAGTCTTGATGATACTTGGTGGTATGATCAGTACACAAATCCCACTTGGCTCACCAAATTTTGTTCTTCTAGGTTGAAGCGTTCGTATACAGTGGCAGTTTTTATATTTAGGTTTCCCTCTGCTCTCTCCTATATAAATAGATGAATTTGGAACTATAAATCCAACATGGTTCGTAGTAGCTATTTGAAACTTGACAAAATAAAGGAGTTCTCAGTTTTGTCTCTATGGTTTGTTTCCTCTTCAAGTAGCCGTAGGCACAGACTGTGGAAAAGCACTTTCATCAAGAGGTGTTGCCAAGCTTCTAAGAATTAACGAGTTTCCGTAATACGAGCAAACATTTTTTCACCCTATCTTGATGATACTTGGTGGTAATGATCAGTACACAAATCCCACTTGGCTCACCAAATTTGTTTCTTCTAGGTTGAAGCGTTCGTGTACAGTAGCAGTTTTTATTTTTAGGTTTCCTTCTGTTCTCTCCTATATAGATAGATGAATTTGGAACTCTAAATCCAACATGGTTTGTAGTAGCTCTTTGAAACTTGACAAAACAAAGGAGTTCTCAGTTTGTCTCTATGGTTTGTTTCCTCTTCAAGTAGCCAGAAGCAGAGACTGTGGAAAAGCACTTTCATTGAATGGGGTTGCCAAGCTTACAAGAAATTACGAGTTTCTGAAATACCAGCAAATATCTTTTACCCAATCTTGATGATCGTGGTGATAATGATCAGTACACATATCCCAGTTGGCTCACCAAATTTTGTTCTTCTAGGTTGAAGCGTTCGTCTACAGTAGCATTTTTTATATTTAGGTTTCCTCTGCTCTCTCCTATATAGATAGATGAATTTGGAACTCTAAATCCAACATGGTTCGTAGTAGCTCTTTGAAACTTGACAAAATAAAGGAGTTCTCAGTTTTCTATTTATGGTTTGTTTCCTCTTCAAGTAGCCCTAGGCACAGACTGTGGAAAAGCACTTTCATTGAGATGGGTTGCCAAGCTTCTAAGAATTAACGAGTTTCCGTAATACGAGCAAACACTTTTTCACCCAATCTTGATGATACTTGGTGGTCATGATCAGTACACTAATCCCAGTTGGCTCACCAAATTTTGTTCTTCTAGGTTGCAGCGTTCGTCTACAGTAGCAGTTTTTATATTTAGGTTTCCTCTGCTCTCTCCTATATAGATAGATGAATTTGGAACTCTAAATCCAACATGGTTTGTAGTAGCTCTTTGAAACTTGACAAAATAAAGGAGTTCTCAGTTTTGTCTCTATGGTTTGTTTGCTCGTCAAGTAGCCCTAGGCATAGACTGTGGAAAAGCAATTTCATTGAGAGCGGTTGCCAAGCTTCTAAGAATTAACGATTTTCCGAAATAGCAGCAAATATTTTTTCACCCAATCTTGATGATACTTGGTGGTAATGATCAGTACACAAATCCCATTTGGCTCACCAAATTTTGTTCATCTAGGTTGAAGCGTTCGTCTACAGTAGCAGTTTTTATATTTAGGTTTCCCTCTGTTCTCTCCTATATAGATAGATGAATTTGGAACTCTAAATCCAACATGGTTCGTAGTAGCTCTTGGAAACCTGAAAATATAACGGAGTTCTCAGTTTTGTCTCTACAGTTTGTTTCCTCTTCATAGCCCTAGGCACAGACTGTGGAAAAGCAATTTCATCGAAAGGGGTTGCCAAGCTTCTAAGAATTAATGAGTTTCCCAAACACCAGCAAATATTTTTCACTCAATCTTGATGATACTTGGTGGTAATGATCAGTACAAATATCCCACTTGGCTCACCAAATTTTGTTCTTCTAGGTCGAAGGGTTCACCTACAGTAGTAGTTTTTATATTTAGGTTTCCCTCAGTTCTCTCCTATATAGATAGATGAATTTGGAACTCTAAATCCAACATGGTTTGTAGTAGATCTTTGAAACTTGACAAAATAAAGGAGTTCTCAGTTTGTCTCTATGGTTTGTTTCCTCTTCAAGTAGCCCAAAGCAGAGACTGTGGAAAAGCACTTGCATTGAAAGGGGTTGCTAATCTTACAAGAAATTACGAGTTTCCAAAATATCAGCAAATATTTTTTCATCCAATCTTGATGATGGTGGTGATAATGATCAGTACACAAATCCCACTTGGCTCACCAAATTTTGTTCTTCTAGGTTGAAGTGTTCTTCTACAATAGCAGTTTTTATATTTAGGTTTCCCTCTCTTCTCTTTTATATAGATAGATGAATTTGGAACTCTAAATCCAACATGGTTCGTAGTTGCTCTTGGAAAGGTGACAATATAAAGGAGTTCTCAGTTTTGTCTCTATGGTTTTTTTTCTTTTAAAGTAGCCCTAGGAACAGACTGTGGAAAAGCACTTTCATTGAGAGCCGTTGCCAAGCTTCTAAGAATTAACGAGTTTCCGATATACCAGCAAATATTTTTTCACGAAATCTTGATGATACTTGGTGGTAATGATCAGTACATAAATCCCACTTGGCTCACCAAATTTTGTTTTTCTAGGTTGAAGCGTTCGTCTACAGTATCAGTTTTTATATTTAGGTTTCCCTCTGTTCTCTCCTATATAGATAGATGAATTTGGAACTCTAAATCCAACATTAATCGTAGAAGCTCTTGGAAACTTGACAATATAAAGGAGTTCTCAGTTTTTTCTTTATGGTTTGTTTCCTTTTCAAGTAGCCCTAAGCACAGACTGTGGAAAAGCACTTTCATCGAGAGGGGCTGCCAAGCTTCTAAGAATTAACGAGTTTCCGAAATACCAGCATATATTTTTTTACCCAATCTTGATGATACTTGGTGGTCATGATCAGTTCACAAATCCCACTTGGCTCACCAAATTTTGTTCTTCTAGGTTGAAGCTTCGTCTACAGTAGCAGTTTTTATATTTAGGTTTCCCTCTGTTCTCTCCTATATATATAGATGAATTTGGAACGCTAAATTCAACATGGTTCGTAGAAGCTCTTTAAACTTGACAAAATAAAAGAGTTCTCAGTTTTGTCTCTATGGTTTGCTTCCTCTTCAAGGAGCCTTCAGCACAGACTGTGGAAAAGCAATTTCATTGAGAGGGGTTGCCAAGCTTCTAAGAATTAACGAGTTTCTGAAATACCAGCAAATATTTTTTCACCCGATCTTGATGATACTTGGTGTTAATGATTAGTACACAAATCTCACTTGGCTCACGAAATTTTGTTCTTCTAGGTTGAAGCGTTCGTGTACAGTAGCAGTTTTTATATTTATGTTTCCTTCTGTTCTCTCTTATATAGACAGATGAATTTGGAAGTCTAAATCCAACATGGTTTGTAGTAGCTCTTTGAAACTTGACAAAAATAAGGAGTTCTCAGTTTTGTCTCTATGGTTTGTTTCCTCTTCAAGTAGCCTTAGGCACAGACTGTGGAAAAGCACTTTCATTGAGATGGGTTGCCAAGCTTCTAAGAATTAACGAGTTTCCGAAATACAAGCAAACACTTTTTCACCCAATCTTGATGATACTTGGTGGTAATGATCAGTACACAAATCCCACTTGGCTCACCAAATTTTGTTCTTCTAGGTTGAAGCGTTCGTCTACAGTAGCAGTTTTTATATTTAGGTTTCCTCTGCTCTCTCCTATATAGATAGATGAATTTGGAACTCTAAATCCAACATGGTTCATAGTACCTCTTTGAAACTTGACAAAATAAAGGAGTTCTCAGTTTTGTCTCTATGGTTTGTTTCATCTTCACGTAGCCCTAGGCACAGACTGTCGAAAAGCACTTTCATTGAGAGGGGTTGCCAAGCTTTAAGAATTAACGATTTTCCCAAACACCAGCAAATATTTTTCACCAAATCTTGATGATACTGGTGGTAATGATCAGTACACAAATCCCACTTGGCTTACCAAATTTTGTTCTTCTAGGTTGAAGCGTTCATCTACAGTAGCAGTTTTTATATTTAGTTTTCCCTCTGTTCTCTCCTATATAGATAGATGATTTTGGAACTCTAAATCCAACATTGTTTGTAGTAGCTCTTTGAATCTTGACAAATAAACGAGTTCTCAGTTTTGTCTCTATGGTATGTTTCCTCTTCAATAGCCCTAGGCACAGACTGTGGAAAAGCACTCTCATTGAGAGGGGTTGCCAAGTTTCTAAGAATTAACGAGTTTCCGAAATACCAGCAAATATTTTTTCACCCGATCTTGATGATACTTGGTGGTAATGATTAGTACACAAATCCCAATTGGCTCACGAAATTTTGTTCTTCTCGGTTGAAGCGTTCGTGTACAGTAGCAGTTTTTATATTTAGGTTTCCTTCTGTTCTCTCCTATATAAATAGATGAATTTGGAACTCTAAATCCAACATTGTTTGTAGTAGCTCTTTGAATCTTGACAAATAAACGAGTTCTCAGTTTTGTCTCTATGGTTTGTTTCCTCTTCAATAGCCCTAGGCACAGACTGTGGAAAAGCACTCTCATTGAGAGGGGTTGCCAAGTTTCTAAGAATTAACGAGTTTCCGAAATACCAGCAAATATTTTTTTAACCAATCTTGATGATACTTCGTGGTAATGATCAGTACACAAATCACACTTGGCTCACCAAATTTTGTTCTTCTCGGTTGAAGGGTTCGTCTACAGTAGTAGTTTTTATATTTAGTCTTCCCACTGGTCTCCCCTATAGAGATAGATGAATTTGGAACAATAAATCCAACATGGTTTGTAGTAGCTCTTTGAAACTTTACAAAATAAAGGAGTTCTCAGTTTTGTCTCTGTGGTTTGTTTCCTCTTCAAGTAGCCTTCAGCAGAGACTGTGGAAAAGCACTTTCATTGAGAGGGGTTGCCATGCTTCTAAGAATTAAGGAGTTTCCGAAATACCAGCAAACATTTTTTCCCCCAATCTTGATGATCGTGGTGATAATGATCAGTACACAAATCCCACTTGGCTCACCAAATTTTGTTCTTCTAGGTGAAGCGATCTTCTACAATAGCAGTTTTTATATTTAGGTTTCCCTCTGTACTCTCCTATATAGATAGATGAATTTGGAACTCTAAACCCAACATGGTTCATAGTAGCTCTTGGAAAGCTGACAATATAAAGGAGTACTCTGTTTTGTCTCTATGGTTTGTTTCTTTTTCAAGTAGCCCTAGGCACAGACTGTGGAAAAGCACTTTCCTTGAGAGGGGTTGTCAAGCTTCTAAGAATTAACGAGATTCCGAAATACCAGCAAGTATTTTTTCACCCAATCTTGATGATACTTGGTGGTAATGATCAGTACACAAATCCCACTTGGCTCACCAAATTTTGTTCTTCTAGATTGAAGCGTTCGTGTACAGTAGCAGTTTTTATATTCAGGTTTTCCTCTGTTCTCTCCTACATAGATAGATGAATTTGGAAATCTAAATCCAACATGGTTCGTAGTAGCTCTTTGAAACTTGACAAAATAAAGGAGTTCTCAGTTTTGTCTCTATGGTTTGTTTCGTCTTTAAGTAGCCCTAGGCAAAGACTGTGGAAAAGCACTTTCATTGAGAGGGGTTCAAAGCTTCTAAGAATTAACGAGTTTCCCAAATACCAGCAAATATTTTTCACCCAATCTTGATGATACTTGGTGGTAATGATCAGTACACAAATCGCACTTGGCTCAAAAGATTTTGTTCTTCTCGGTTGAAGCGTTCATCTACAGTAGTAGTTTTTATATTTAGTTTTCCCACTGTTCTCTCCTATATAGATAGATGAATTTGGAAGTCTAAATCCAACATCGTTTGTAGTAGCTCTTTGAAACTTGACAAAATAAAGGAGTTCTCCGTTTTGTATCTATGGTTTGTTTCCTCTTCAAGTAGCCTTCAGCACAGACTGTGGAAAAGCACTTTCATTGAGAGGGGTTGCCAAGCTTCTAAGAATTAACGTGTTTCCGAAATACCAGCAAATATTTTTTCATCCAATCTTGATGATCGTGGTGATAATGATCAGTACACAAATCCCACTTGGCTCACCAAATTTTGTTTTTCTAGGGTGAAGCGTTCTTCTACAATAGCAGTTTTTATATTTAGGTTTCAATCGGTTCTCTCCTATATAGATAGATGAATTTGGAACTCTAAATCCAACATGGTTCGTAGTAGCTCTTGGAAAGTTGACAATATAAAGGAGTTCTCAGTTTTGTCTCTATGGTTTGTTTCCTTTTCAAGTAGACCTAGGCACAGACTGTGGAAAAGCACTTTCATTGAGAGGCGTTGCCAAGCTTCTAAGAATTAACGAGTTTCCGACATACCAGCAAATTTTTTTTCACCCAATCTTGATGATACTTGGTGGTAATGATCAGTACACAAATCCCACTTGGCTCACCAAATTTTGTTTTTCAAGCTTGAAGCGTTCGTCTACAGTATCAGTTTTTATATTTGGGTTTCCCTCTGTTATCTCCTATATAAATAGATGAATTTGGAACTCTAAATCCAACATGGTTCGTAGTAGCTCATTGAAACTTGACAAAATAAAAGAGTTCTCAGTTTTATCTCTATGGTTTGTTTCCTCTTTAAGTAGCCCTAGGCACTGACTGTGGAAAAGCACTTTCATTGAGAAGGGTTGCCAACCTTCTAAGAATTAACGAGTTTCTGATATTACAGCAAATATTTTTTCACACAATCTTGATGATCCTTGGTGGTAATGATCAGTACACAAATCCCACTTGGCTCAAAAAATTTTGTTCTTCTAGGTTGAAGCGTTCGTCTACAGTAGCAGTTTTTATATTTAGGTTTCCCTCTGCTCTCTCCTATATAGATAGATGAATTTGGAACTCTAAATCCAACATGGTTCGTAGTAGCTCTTTGAAACTTGACAAAATAAAGGGGTTCTCAGTTTTGTCTCTATGGTTGGTTTCCTCTTCAAGTAGCCCTAGGCACAGACTGTGGAAAAGCAATTTCATTGAGAGGGGTTGCCCAGCTTCTAAGAATTAACGAGTTTCCGAAACCAGCAAATATTTTTTCACCCAATCTTGATGATACTTGGTGGTAATGATCAGTACACAAATCCCACTTGGCTCACCAGATTTTGTTCTTCTAGGTTGAAGCGTTCGTCTACAGTAGCAGTTTTTATATTTAGGTTTTCCTCTGTTCTCTCCTATATAGATAGATGAATTTGGAAATCTAAATCCAACATGGTTCGTAGTAGCTCTTTGAAACTTGACAAAATAAAGGAGTTCTCAGTTTTGTCTCTATGGTTTGTTTCCTCTTTAAGTAGCCCTAGGCAAAGACTGTGGAAAAGCACTTTCATTGAGAGGGGTTGCCAAGCTTCTAAGAATTAACGAGTTTCCCAAATACCAGCAAATATTTTTCACCCAATCTTGATGATACTTGTTGGTAATGATCAGTACACAAATCCCACTTGGCTCAAAAAATTTTGTTCTTCTCTGTTGAAGCGTTCATCTACAGTAGCAGTTTTTATATTTAGTTTTCACTCTGTTCTCTCCTATATAGATAGATGAATTTGGAACTCTAAATCCAACATGGTTCGTAGTTGCTCTTGGAAAGGTGACAATATAAAGGAGTTCTCAGTTTTGTCTCTATGGTTTTTTTCCTTTTCAAGTAGCCCTAGGCACAGACTGTGGAAAAGCACTTTCATTGAGAGCCGTTGCCAAGCTTCTAAGAATTAACGAGTTTCCGATATACCAGCAAATATTTTTTCACGAAATCTTGATGATACTTGGTGGTAATGATCAGTACATAAATCCCACTTGGCTCACCAAATTTTGTTCTTCTAGGTTGAAGCGTTCGTCTATAGTAGCTCTTTTTATTTTTAGGTTTCCGTCTGTTCTCTCCTATATAGATAGATGAATTTGGAACTCTAAATCCAACATGGTTCGTAGTAGCTCTTGGAAACTTGACAATATAAAGGAGTTCTCAGTTTTGTCTCTATGGTTTGTTTCCTTTTCAAGTAGCCCTAGGCAAAGACTGTTGAAAAGCACTTTCATTGAGAGGGGTTGCCAAGCTTCTAAGAATTAACGAGTTTCCCAAATACCAGCAAATATTTTTCACCCAATCTTGATGATACTTGGTGG
Source organism: Callospermophilus lateralis (assembly GCF_048772815.1). Classification (NCBI taxonomy): domain Eukaryota; kingdom Metazoa; phylum Chordata; class Mammalia; order Rodentia; family Sciuridae; genus Callospermophilus; species Callospermophilus lateralis. The sequence continues at coordinate 20,289 of NW_027513996.1, forward strand.
TAATGATCAGTACACAAATCCCACTTGGCTCAAAAAATTTTGTTCTTCTCTGTTGAAGCGTTCATCTACAGTAGTAGTTTTTATATTTAGTTTTCCCACTGTTCTCTCCTATATAGATAGATGAATTTGGAACTCTAAATCCAACATGGTTTGTAGTAGCTCTTCGAAACTTTACAAAATAAAGGAGATCTCAGTTTTGTCTCTGTGGTTCGTTTCCTCTTCAAGTAGCCCTAGGCACAGACTGTGGAAAAGCACTTTCATTGAGAGGCGTTGCCAAGCTTCTTAGAATTAACGAGTTTCCGATATACCAGCAAATATTTTTCACCCAATCTTGATGATACTTGGTGGTAATGATCAGTACACAAATCCCACTTGGCTCACCAAATTTTGTTTTTCTAGCTTGAAGCGTTCGTCTACAGTATCAGTTTTTATATTTGGGTTTCCCTCTGTTATCTCCTATATAAATAGATGAATTTGGAACTCTAAATCCAACATGGTTCGTAGTAGCTCATTGAAACTTGACAAAATAAAGGAGTTCTCAGTTTTGTCTCTATGGTTTGTTTCCTCTTTAAGTAGCCCTAGGCACAGACTGTGGAAAAGCACTTTCATTGAGAAGGGTTGCCAAGCTTCTAAGAATTAACGAGTTTCCGAAATACGAGCAAACACTTTTTCACAAAATCTTGATGATACTTGGTGGTAATTATCAGTACACAAATCCCACTTGGCTCACCAAATTTTGTTCTTCTAGGTTGAAGCGTTCGTCTACAGTAGCAGTTTTTATTCTTAGGATTCCCTCTGCTCTCTTCTGTATAGATAGATGATTTGGAACTCTAAATCCTTCATGGTTCGTAGTATCTCTTTGAAACTTGACAAAATAAAGGAGTTCTCAGTTTTGTCTCTATGGTTTGTTTCCTCTTCAAGTAGCCCTAGGCACTGACTGTGGAAAATCAATTTCATTGAGAGGGGTTGCCAAGCTTTAAGAATTAACGAGTTTCCGAAACCAGCAAATATTTTTTCACCCAATCTTGATGATACTTGGTGGAAATGATCAGTACACAAATCCCACTTGGCTCACCAAATTTTGTTCTTCTAGGTTGAAGCGTTCGTCTACAGTAGCAGTTTTTATATTTAGGTTTTTGTCTGTTCTCTCCTATATAGATAGATGAATTTGGAAATCTAAATCCAACATGGTTCGCAGTAGCTCATGGAAACTTGACAAAATAAAGGAGTTCTCAGGTTTGTTTCTATGGTTTGTTTCCTCTTTAAGTACCCCTAGTCAAAGACTTTGGAAAAGCACTTTCATTGAGACGGGTTGCCAAGCTTCTAAGAATTAAGGAGTTTCCCATATACCAGCAAATATTTTTCACCCAATCTTGATGATACTTGGTGGTAATGATCAGTACGCAAATCACACTTGGCTCAAAAAATTTTGTTCTTCTCGGTTGAAGCGTTCATCTACAGTAGTAGTTTTTATATTTAGTTTTCCCACTGTTCTCCCCTATATAGATAGATGAATTTGGAACTCTAAATCCAACATGGTTTGTAGTAGCTCTTTAAACTTTACAAAATAAAGGAGTTCTCAGTTTTGTCTCTATGGTTTGTTTCCTCTTCAAGTAGCCTTCAGCACAGACTGTGGAAAAGCACTTTCATTGAGAGGGGTTGCCAAGCTTCTAAGAATTAACGAGTTTCCAAAATACCAGAAAATATTTTTTCACCCGATCTTGATGATACTTGGTGGTAATGATTAGTACAGAAATCCCACTTGGCTCACGAAATTTTGTTCTTCTAGGTTGAAGCGTTCGTGTACAGTAGCAGTTTTTATATTTAGGTTTCCTTCTGTTCTCTCCTATATAGATAGATGAATATGGAAGTCTAAATCCAACATCGTTTGTAGTAGCTCTTTGAAACTTTACAAAATAAAGGAGTTCTCAGTTTTGTCTTTATTGTTTGTTTCCTCTTTAAGTAGCCTTAGGCACAGACTGTGGAAAAGCACTTTCATTGAGAGGCATTGCCAAGCTTCTAAGAATTAAAGAGTTTCCGATATACCAGCAAATATTTTTTCACCCAATCTTGTTGATACTTGGTGGTAATGATCAGTACACAAATCCCACTTGGCTCACCAAATTTTGTTTTTCTAGCTTGAAGCGTTCGTCTACAGTATCAGTTTTTATATTTGGGTTTCCCTCTGTTATCTCCTATATAAATAGATGAATTTGGAACTCTAAATATAACATGTTTCGTAGTAGCTCATTGAAACTTGACAAAATAAAAGAGTTCTCAGTTTTATCTCTATGGTTTGTTTCCTCTTTAAGTAGCCCTAGGCACAGACTGTGGAAAAGCACTTTCATTGAGAAGGGTTGCCAACCTTCCTAGAATTAACGAGTTTCCGATATTCCAGCAAATATTTTTTCACCCAATCTTGATGATCCTTGGTGGTAATGATCAGTACACAAATCCCACTTGGCTCAAAAAATTTGTCCTTCTAGGTTGAAGCGTTCGTCTACAGTAGCAGTTTTTATATTTAGGTTTCCCTCTGCTCTCTCCTATATAGATAGATGAATTTGGAACTCTAAATCCAACATGGTTCGTAGTAGCTCTTTGAAACTTGACAAAATAAAGGGGTTCTCAGTTTTGTCTCTATGGTTGGTTTCCTCTTCAAGTAGCCCTGGGCACAGACTGTGGAAAAGCAATTTCATTGAGAGGGGTTGCCAAGCTTCTAAGAATTAAAGAGTTTCCGAAACCAGCAAATATTTTTCACCCAATCTTGATGATACTTGGTGGTAATGATCAGTACACAAATCCCACTTGGCTCACCAGATTTTGTTCTTCTAGGTTAAAGCGTTCGTCTACAGTAGCAGTTTTTATATTTGGGTTTTCCTCTGTTCTCTCCTATATAGATAGATGAATTTGGAAATCTAAATCCAACATGGTTCGTAGTAGCTCTTTGAAACTTGACAAAATAAAGGAGTTCTCAGTTTTGTCTCTATGGTTTGTTTCCTCTTTAAGTAGCCCTAGGCAAAGACTGTGGAAAAGCACTTTCATTGAGAGGGGTTGCCAAGCTTCTAAGAATTAACGAGTTTCCCAAATACCAGCAAATATTTTTCACCCAATCTTGATGATACTTGGTGGTAATGATCAGTACACAAATCCCACTTGGCTCAAAAAATTTTGTTCTTCTCTGTTGAAGCGTTCATCTACAGTAGTAGTTTTTATATTTATTTTTTCCACTGTTCTCTCCTATATAGATAGATGAATTTGGAACTCTAAATCCAACATGGTTTGTAGTAGCTCTTCGAAACTTTACAAAATAAAGGAGATCTCTGTTTTGTCTCTGTGGTTCGTTTCCTCTTCAAGTAGCCCTAGGCACAGACTGTGGAAAAGCACTTTCATTGAGAGGCGTTGCCAAGCTTCTTAGAATTAACGAGTTTCCGATATACCAGCAAATATTTTTCACCCAATCTTGATGATACTTGGTGGTAATGATCAGTACACAAATCCCACTTGGCTCACCAAATTTTGTTTTTCTAGCTTGAAGCGTTCGTCTACAGTATCAGTTTTTATATTTGGGATTCCCTCTGTTATCTCCTATATAAATAGATGAATTTGGAACTCTAAATATAACATGGTTCGTAGTAGCTCATTGAAACTTGACAAAATAAAAGAGTTCTCAGTTTTATCTCTATGGTTTGTTTCCTCTTTAAGTAGCCCTAGGCACAGACTGTGGAAAAGCACTTTCATTGAGAAGGGTTGCCAACCTTCCTAGAATTAACGAGTTTCCGATATTCCAGCAAATATTTTTTCACCCAATCTTGATGATCCTTGGTGGTAATGATCAGTACACAAATCCCACTTGGCTCAAAAAATTTTGTCCTTCTAGGTTGAAGCGTTCGTCTACAATAGCAGTTTTTATATTTAGGTTTCCCTCTGCTCTCTCCTATATAGATAGATGAATTTGGAACTCTAAATCCAACATGGTTCGTAGTAGCTCTTTGAAACTTGACAAAATAAAGGGGTTCTCAGTTTTGTCTCTATGGTTGGTTTCCTCTTCAAGTAGCCCTAGGCACAGACTGTGGAAAAGCACTTTCATTGAGAGGGGTTGCCAAGCTTCTAAGAATTAACGAGTTTCTCAAATACCAGCAAATATTTTTCACCCAATCTTAATGATACTTGGTGGTAATGATCAGTACACAAATCCCACTTGGCTCAAAAAATTTTGTTCTTCTCGGTTGAAGGGTTCATCTACAGTAGTAGATTTATATTTAGTGTTCCCACTGTTCTCCCCTATAGAGAGAGATGAATTTGGAACTCTAAATCCAACATGGTTTGTAGTAGCTCTTTGAAACTTTACAAAATAAAGGAGTTCTCAGTTTTGTCTCTGTGGTTTGTTTCCTCTTCAAGTAGCCTTCAGCACAGACTGTGGAAAAGCACTTTCATTGAGAGGGGTTGCCATGCTTCTAAGAATTAAGGATTTTCCGAAATACCAGCAAACATTTTTTCCCCCAATCTTGATGATCGTGGTGATAATGATCAGTACACAAATCCCACTTGGCTCACCAAATTTTGTTCTTCTAGGTTGAAGCGATCTTCTACAATAGCAGTTTTTATATTTAGGTGTCCCTCTGTACTCTCCTATATAGATAGATGAATTTGGAACTCTAAACCCAACATGGTTCGTAGTAGCACTTGGAAAGTTGACAATATAAAGGAGTACTCAGTTTTGTCTCTATGGTTTCTTTCCTTTTCAAGTAGCCCTAGGCACAGACTGTGGAAAAGCACTTTCATTGAGAGGCGTTGCCAAGCTTCTAAGAATTAACGAGTTTCCGATATAGCAGCAAATAATTTTTCACCCAATTTTGATGATACTTGGTGGTAATGATCAGAACACAAATCCACTTGGCTCACCAAATTTTGTTTTTCTAGGTTGAAGCGTTCGTCTACAGTATCAGTTTTTATATTTAGGTTTCCCTCTGTTATCTCCTATATAAATGGATGAATTTGGAACTCTAAATCCAACATGGTTCATAGTAGCTCATTGAAACTTGACAAAATAAAGGAGTTCTCAGTTTTGTCTCTACGGTTTGTTTCCTCTTTAAGTAGCCCTAGGCACAGACTGTGGAAAAGCACTTTCATTGAGAAGGGTTGCCAACCTTCTAAGAATTAACGAGTTACTGAAATACCAGCAAATATGTTTTCACCCAATCTTGATGATACTTGGTGGTAATGATCAGTACACAAATCCCACTTGGCTCACCAAATTTTGTTTTTCTAGGTTGACGTGTTCGTCTACAGTAGCAGTTTTTATATTTAGGTTTCCCTCTGTTATCTCCTATGTAAATAAATGAATTTGGAATTCTAAATTCAACATGGTTCGTAGTAGCGCATTGAAACGTGACAAAGTAAAAGAATTGTCAGTTTTGTCTCTGTGGTTTGTTTCCTCTTTAAGTAGCCCTAGGCACAGACTGTGGAAAAGCACTTTCATTGAGAAGGGTTGCCAACCTTCTAAGAATTAATGAGTTACCGAAATACCAGCAAATATTTTTTCACCCAATCTTGATGGTACTTGGTGTTAATGATCAGTACACAAATTCCACTTGGCTCACCAAATTTTATTCTTCTAGGTTGAAGCGTTCGTCTACAGTAGCAGTTTTTATATTTAGGTTTCCCTCTGTTCTCTCCTATATAGATAGATGAATTTGGAACTATAAATCCAACATGGTTCGTAGAAGGTCTTGGAAACTTGACAATGTAAAGGAGTTCTCTGTTTTGTCTCTATGGTTTGTTTCCTTTTCAAGTAGCCCTAGGCACATACTGTGGAAAACCACTTTCATCGAGAGGGGTTGCCAAGCTTCTAAGAATTAACGAGTTTCCGAAATACCAGCATATATTTTTTTAACCAATCTTGATGATACTTGGTGGTAATGATCAGTACTAAAATCCCACTTGGCTCACCAAATTTTGTTCTTCTAGGTTGAAGCGTTCGTCTACCGTAGCAGTTTTTATATTTAGGTTTCCCTCTGTTCTCTCCTATATTGATAGATGAATTTGGAACTCTAAATCCAACATGGTTCGTAGAAGCTCTTGGAAACTTGACAATATAAAGGAGTTCTCCCTTTTGTCTCTATGGTTTGTTTCCTCTTTAAGTAGCCCTAAGCACAGACTGTGTAAAAGCACTTTCATTGAGAGGGGTTGTCAAGTTTCTAAGAATTAACGAGATTCTGAAATACCAGCAAATAGTTTTTCACCCAATCTTGATAATACTTGGTGGTAATGATCAGTACACAAATCCCACTTGGCTCACCAAATTTTGTTCTTCTAGGTTGAAGCGTTCGTCTACAGTAGCAGTTTTTATATTTAGGATTCCCTCTGCTCTCTCCTATATAGATAGATGAATTTGGGACTCTAAATCCTTCATGGTCCTTAGTATCTCTTTGAAACTTTACAAAATAAAGGAGTTCTCAGTTTTGTCTCTATGGTTTCTTTCCTCTTCAAGTCGCACTAGGCACAGACTGTGGAAAAGCAATTTCATTGAGAGGGGTTGCGAAGCTTCTAAGAATTAACGAGTTTCCGAAACCAGCAAATATTTTTTCACAAAATCTTGATGATACTTGGTGGAAATGATCAGTACACAAATCCCACTTGGCTCACCAAATTTTGTTCTTCTAGGTTGAAGCGTTCGTCTACAGTAGCAGTTTTTATATTCAGGTTTTCCTCTGTTCTCTCCTATATAGATAGATGAATTTGGAAATCTAAATCCAACATGGTTCGTAGTAGCTATTTGAAACTTTACAAAATAAAGGAGTTCTCAGTTTTGTCTCTATGGTTTGTTTCCTCTTTAAGTAGCCCTAGGCAAAGACTGTGGAAAAGCACTTTCATTGAGAGGGGTTGCCAAGCTTCTAAGAATTAACGAGTTTCTCAAATACCAGCAAATATTTTTCACCCAATTTTGATGATACTTGGTGGTAATGATCAGTACACAAATCCCACTTGGATCAAAAAATTTTGTTCTTCTCGGTTGAAGCGTTCATCTACAGTAGTAGTTTTTATATTTAGTGCTCCCACTGTTCTCCCCTTTAGAGATAGATGAATTGGAACTCTAAATCCAACATGGTTTGTAGTAGCTCTTTGAAACTTTACAAAATAAAGGAGTTCTCAGTTTTGTCTCTGTGGTTTGTTTCCTCTTCAAGTAGCCTTCAGCACAGACTGTGGAAAAGCACTTTCATTGAGAGGGGTTGCCATGCTTCTAAGAATTAAAGAGTTTCCGAAATACCAGCAAACATTTTTTCACCCAATCTTGATGATCGTGGTGATAATGATCAGTACACAAATCCCACTTGGCTCACCAAATTTTGTTCTTCTCTAGGTTGAAGCGATCTTCTACAATAGCAGTTTTTATATTTAGGTTTCCCTCTGTACTCTTCTATATAGATAGATGAATTTGGAACTCTAAACCCAACATGGTTCGTAGTAGCTCTTGCAAAGTTGACAATATAAAGGAGTACTCAGTTTTGTCTCTATGGTTTGTTTCCATTTCAAGTAGCCCTAGGCACAGACTGTGGAAAAGCACTTTAATTGAGAGGCGTTGCCAAGCTTCTAAGAATTAACGAGTTTCCGATATACCAGCAAAAATTTTTTCACCCAATCTTGATGATACTTAGTGGTAATGATCAGTACACAAATCCCACTTGGCTCACCAAATTTTGTTTTTCTAGGTTGAAGCGTTCGTCTACAGTATCAGTTTTTATATTTAGGTTTCCCTCTGTTATCTCCAATATAAATAGATGAATTTGGAACTCTAAATCCAACATGGTTCGTAGTAGCTCATTGAAACTTGACAAAATAAAGGAGTTCTCAGTTTTGTCTCTACGGTTTGTTTCCTCTTTAAGTAGCCCTAGGCACAGACTGTGGAAAAGCACTTTCATTGAGAAGGGTTGCCAACCTTTTAAGAATTAACGAGTTACTGAAATACCAGCAAATATTTTTTCACCCAATCTTGATGGTACATGGTGGTAATGATCAGTACCCAAATTCCACTTGGCTCACCAATTTTATTCTTCTAGGTTGAAGCGTTCGTCTACAGTAGCAGTTTTTATATTTAGGTTTCCCTCTGTTCTCTCCTATATAGATAGATGAATTTGGAACTCTAAATCCAACATGGTTCGTAGAAGCTCTTGGAAACTTGACAATATAAAGGAGTTCTCCCTTTTGTCTCTATGGTTTGTTTCCTCTTTAAGTAGCCCTAAGCACAGACTGTGTAAAAGCACTTTCATTGAGAGGGGTTGTCAAGCTTCTAAGAATTAACGAGATTCTGAAATACCAGCAAATAGTTTTTCACCCAATCTTGATAATACTTGGGTAATGATCAGTACACAAATCCCACTTGGCTCACCAAATTTTATTCTTCTAGGTTGAAGCGTTCGTCTACAGTAGCAGTTTTTATATTTAGGATTCCCTCTGCTCTCTCCTATATAGATAGATGAATTTGGAACTCTAAATCCTTCATGGTTCGTAGTATCTCTTTGAAACTTGACAAAATAAAGGAGTTCTCAGTTTTGTCTCTATGGTTTCTTTCCTCTTCAAGTAGCACTAGGCACAGACTGTGGAAAAGCAATTTCATTGAGAGGGGTTGCCAAGCTTCTAAGAATTAACGAGTTTCCGAAACCAGCAAATATTTTTTCACAAAATCTTGATGATACTTGGTGGAAATGATCAGTACACAAATCCCACTTGGCTCACCAAATTTTGTTCTTCTAGGTTGAAGCGTTCGTCTACAGTAGCAGTTTTTATATTTAGGTTTCCCTCTGTTCTCTCCTATATAGATAGATGAATTTGGAAATGTAAATCCAACATGGTTCGTAGTAGCTCATGGAGACATGACAAAATAAAGGAGTTCTCAGTTTTGTTTCTATGGTTTGTTTCCTCTTTAAGTAGCCCTAGGCAAAGACTTTGGAAAAGCACTTTCATTGAGAGGGGTTGACAAGCGTCTAAGAATTAACGAGTTTCCCATATACCAGCAAATATTTTTCACCCAATCTTGATGATACTTGGTGGTAATGATCAGTACACAAATCACACTTGGCTCAAAAAATTTTGTTCTTCTCGGTTGAAGCGTTCATCTACAGTAGTAGTTTTTATATTTAGTTTTCCCACTGTTCTCCCCTATATAGATAGATGAATTTGGAACTCTAAATCCAACATGGTTTGTAGTAGCTCTTTGAAACTTTACAAAATAAAGGAGTTCTCAGTTTTGTCTCTATGGATTGTTTCCTCTTCAAGTAGCCGTCAGCACAACTGTGGAAAAGCACTTTCATTGAGAGGGGTTGCCAAGCATCTAAGAATTAACGAGTTTCCAAAATACCAGAAAATATTTTTCCACCCGATCTTGATGATACTTGGTGGTAATGATTAGTACAGAAATCCCACTTGGCTCACCAAATTTTGTTTTTCTAGGTTGAAGCGTTCTTCTACAATAGCAGTTTTTATATTTAGGTTTCCCTCTGTTCTCTCCTATATAGATAGATGAATTTGGAACTCTAAATCCAACATGGTTAGTAGTAGCTCTTGGAAAGTTGACAATAAAAAAGTTCTCAGTTTTGTCTCTATGGTTTGTTTCCTTTTCAAGTAGCCCTAGGCACAGACTGTGGAAAAGCACTTTCATTGAAAGGCGTTGCCAAGCTTCTAAGAATTAACGAGTTTCCGATATACCAGCAAATATTTTTTCACCCAATATTGATGATACTTGGTGGTAATGATCAGTACACAAATCCCACTTGGCTCACCAAATTTTGTTTTTCTAGGTTGAAGCGTTCGTCTACAGTATCAGTTTTTATATTTAGGTTTCCCTCTGTTATCTCCTATGTAAATAAATGAATTTGGAACTCTAAATCCAACATGGTTCGTATTAGCGCATTGAAACTTGACAAAATAAAAGAGTTCTCAGTTTTGTCTCTTTGGTTTGTTTCCTCTTCAAGTAGCCCTAGGCACAGTCTGTGGAAAAGCAATTTCATTGAGATGGGTTGCCAAGCTTCTAAGAATTAACGAGTTTCGGAAATACCAGAAAATATTTTTTTACCCAATCTTGATGATACTTGGTGGTAATGATCAGTACACAAATCCCACTTGGCTCACCAAATTTTGTTCTTCTAGTTTGAAGCGTTCATCTACAGTAGCAGTTTTTATATTTAGGTTTCCTCTGTTCTCTCCTATGTAGATAGATGAATTTGGAACTCTAAATCCAACATGGTTCGTAGTGGCTGTTTGAAACATGACAAAATAAAGGAGTTCTCAATTTTGTCTCTATGGTTTGTTTCCTCTTCAAGTCACCCTAGGCACAGACTGTGGAAAAGCACTTTCATTGAGAGGGGTTGCCAAGCTTCTAAGAATTAACGAGTTTCCGAAATACCTGCAAATACTTTTTCACCCAATCTTGATGATACTTGGTGGTAATGATCAGTAGACAAAACCCACTTGGCTCACCAAATTTTGTTCTTCTAGGTTGAAGCTTCGTCTACAGTAGCAGTTTTTATATTTAGGATTCCCTCTGCTCTCTCCTATATAGATAGATGAATTTGGAACTCTAAATCCTTCATGGTTCGTAGTATCTCTTTGAAACTTGACAAAATAAAGGAGTTCTCAGTTTTGTCTCTATGGTTTGTTTCCTCTTCAAGTAGCCCTAGGCACAGACTGTGGAAAAGCAATTTCATTGAGAGGGTTGCCAAGCTTCTAAAAATTAACGAGTTTCCGAAATACCAGCAAATATTTTTTCACCCAATGTTGATGATACTTGGTGGTAATGATCACTACACAAATCCCACTTGGCTCACCAAATTTTGTTCTTCTAGGTTGAAGCGTTCGTCTACAGTAGCAGTTTTTATATTTAGGTTTCCCTCTGTTCTCTCCTATATAGATAGATGAATTTGGAACTCTAAATCCAACATGGTTCGTTGTAGTTCTTTGAAACTTGACAAAATAAAGGAGTTCTCAGTTTTGTCTCTATGGTTTGTTTCCTCTTCAAGTAGGCCTAGGCAGAGTCTGTGGAAAAGCAATTTCATTGAGAGGGGTTGCCAAGCTTCTAAGAATTAACGAGTTTCCGAAATACCAGAAAATATTTTTTTACCCAATCTTGATGATACTTGGTGGTAATGATCAGTACCCAAATCCCACTTGGCTCACCAAATTTTATTCTTCTAGTTGGAAGCGTTCGTCTACAGTAGCAGTTTTTATATTTAGGTTTCCCTCTGCTCTCTCCTATATGGATAGATGAATATGGAACTCTAAATCCAACATGGTTTGTAGTAGCTCTTTGAAACTTGACAAAATAAAGGAGTTCTCAGTTTTGTCTCTATGGTTTGTTTCCTCTTCAAGTAGCCCTAGGCACAGTCTGTGGAAAAGCAATTTCATTGAGAGGGGTTGCCAAGCTTCTAAGAATTAACGAGTTTCCGAAATACCAGAAAATTTTTTTTTACCCAATCTTGATGATAATTGGTGGTAATGATCAGTACCCAAATCCCACTTGGCTCACCAAATTTTGTTTTTTTAGGTTGAAGCGTTCGTCTACAGTAGAAGTTTTTATATTTAGGTTTCCCTCTGTTCTCTCCTATATAGATAGATGAAATTGGAACTCTAAATCCAACTGGTTCGTAGTAGCTCTTTGAAACTTGAGAAAATAAAGGAGTTCTCAGTTTTGTCTCTATGGTTTGTTACCTCTTCATGTAGCCCTAGGCACAGACTGTGGAAAAGCAATTTCATTGAGAGGGGTTGCCAAGCTTCTAAGAATTAACGAGTTTCCGAAATACCAGCAAGAATTTTTTCACCCAATCTTGATGATACTTTGTGGTAATGATCAGTACACAAATCCCACTTGATTCACCAAATTTTGTTCTTCTAGGTTGAAGCGTTCGTCTACAGTAGCAGTTTTTATATTTAGGATTCCCTCTGTTCTCTCCTATATAGATAGATGAATTTGGTACTCTAAATCCAACATGGTTCGTAGAAGCTCAAGTAACTTGACAAAATAAAGGAGTTCTCAGTTTTGTCTCTATGGTTTGTTTCCTCTTCAAGTAGCCCTAAGCACAGACTGTGGAAAAGCACTTTCATTGAGAGGGGTTGCCAAGCTTCTAAGAATTAACGAGTTTCCGAAATACCAGCAAATATTTTTTCACCCAATCTTGATGATACTTGGTGGTAATGATCAGTACACAAATCCCATTTGGCTCACCGAATTTTGTTCTTCTAGGTTGAAGCGTTCGTCTACAGTAACAGTTTTTATATTTAGGTTTCCCTCTGTTCTCTCCTATATAGATAGATGAATTGGGAACTCTAAATCCAACATGGTTCGTAGTAGCTCTTTGAAACTTGACAAAATAAAGGAGTTCTCAGTTTTGTCTCTATGGTTTGTTTCCTCTTCAAGTAGCCCTAGGCACAGACTGTGGAAAAGCACTTTCATCGAGAGGGGTTTCCAGGCTTCTAAGAATTAACGAGTTTTCCAAATACCAGCAAATATCTTTTCACCCAATCTTGATGATACTTGGTGGTAATGATCAGTAGACAAATCCCACTTGGCTCACCAAATTTTGTTCTTCTAGGTTGAAGCGTTCGTCTATAGTAGCTGTTTTTATATTCAGGTTTCCGTCTGTTCTCTCCTATATAGATAGATGAATTTGGAACTCTAAATCCAACATGGTTCGTAGTAGCTCTTGGAAACTTGACAATATAAAGGAGTTCTCAGTTTTGTCTCTATTGTTTGTTTCCTTTTCAAGTAGCCCTAGGCACAGACTCTGAAAAGCACTTTCATCCAGAGGGGTTGCCAAGCTTCTAAGAATTAACGAGTTTCCGATATACCAGCAAATATTTTAAACCAGTCTTGATGATACTTGGTGGTAATGATCAGTACACAAATCCCACTTGGCTCACCAAATTTTGTTCTTCTAGTTTGAAGCGTTCGTATACAGTAGCAGTTTTTATATTTAGGTTTCCCTCTGCTCTCTCCTATATAAATAGATGAATTTGTAACTCTAAATCCAACATGGTTCGTAGTAGCTCTTTGAAACTTGACAAAATAAAGGAGTTCTCAGTTTTGTCTCTATGGTTTGTTTCCTCTTCAAGTAGCCCTAGGCACAGTCTGTGGAAAAGCAATTTCATTGAGAGGGGTTGCCAAGCTTCTAAGAATTAACGAGTTTCCGAAATACCAGAAAATTTTTTTTTACCCAATCTTGATGATAATTGGTGGTAATGATCAGTACCCAAATCCCACTTGGCTCACCAAATTTTATTCTTCTAGTTGGAAGCGTTCGTCTACAGTAGCAGTTTTTATATTTAGGTCCTCTGCTCTCTCCTATATATAGATGAATTTGGAACTCTAAATCCAACATGGTTCGTAGTGGCTCTTTGAAACTTGACAAAATAAAGGAGTTCTCAGTTTTGTCTCTATGGTTTCTTTCCTCTTCAAGTAACCCTAGGCACAGACTGTGGAAAAGCAATTTCATTGAGAGGGGTTGCCAAGCTTCTAAGAATTAACGAGTTTCCGAAATACCAGAAAATTTTTTTTTACCCAATCTTGATGATAATTGGTGGTAATGATCAGTACACAAATCCCACTTGGCTCACCAAATTTTATTCTTCTAGTTGGAAGCGTTCGTCTACAGTAGCAGTTTTTATATTTAGGTTTCCCTCTGCTCTCTCCTATATGGATAGATGAATTTGTAACACTAAATCCAACATGGTTTGTAGTAGCTCTTTGAAACTTGACAAAATAAAGAAGTTCTCAGTTTTGTCTCTATGGTTTGTTTCCTCTTTAAGTAGCCCTAAGCACAGACTGTGTAAAAGCACTTTCATTGAGAGGGGTTGTCAAGCTTCCAAGAATTAACGAGTTTCCGAAATACCAGCAAATATTTTTTCACCCGATCTTGATGATACTTGGTGGTAATGATTAGTACACAAATCTCACTTGGCTCACGAAATTTTGTTCTTCTAGGTTGAAGCGTTCGTGTACAGTAGCAGTTTTTATATTTAGGTTTCCTTCTGTTCTCTCCTATATAGATAGATGAATTTGGAACTCTAAATCCAAAATGGTTCGTAGTAGCTCTTTGAAACTTGAAAAAATAAAGGAGTTCTCAGTTTGTCTCTATGGTTTGTTCCCTTTTCACGTAGCGCTAGGCACAGACTGTCGAAAAGCACTTTCATTGAGAGGGGTTGCCAAGCTTCTAAGAATTAACGAGTTTCCGAAATACCAGCAAATATTTTTTCACCCAATCTTGATGATACTTGGTGGTAATGATCAGTACACAAATCCCACTTGGCTCACCAAATTTTGTTCTTCTAGGTTGAAGCGTTCGTCTACAGTAGCGGTATTTATATTTAGGTTTCCCTCTGTTCTCTCCTATATAGATAGATGAATTTGGAACTCTAAATGCAACATGGTTCGTAGTTGCTCTTGGAAACTTGACAATATAAAGGAGTTCTCAGTTTTTTCTCCCTGGTTTGTTTCCTTTTCAAGTAGCCCTAAGCACAGACTGTGAAAAAGAACTTTCATTGAGAGGGGTTGCCAAGCTTCTAAGAATTAACGAGTTTTTGAAATACGAGCAAACACTTTTTCACCCGATCTTGATAATACTTGGTGGTAATGATCAGTACACAAATCCCACTTGGCTCACCAAATTTTGAAATTCTAGGTTGAAGCGTTCGTCTACAGTAGCAGTTTTTATATTTAGGTTTCCCTCTGCTCTCTCCTATATAGATAGATGAATATGGAACTCTAAATCCAACATGGTTTGTAGTAGCTCTTTGAAACTTGACAAAATAAAGGAGTTCTCAGTTTTGTCTCTATGGTTTGTTTCCTCTTCAAGTAGCCCTAGGCACAGACTGTGGAAAAGCAATTTCATTGAGAGGGGTTGCCAAGCTTCTAAGAATTAACGAGATTCCGAAATACCAGAAAATATTTTTTCACCCAATCTTGATGATACTTGGTGGTAATGATCAGTACACAAATCCCACTTGGCTCACCGAATTTTGTTCTTCTAGGTTGAAGCGTTCGTCTACAGTAACAGTTTTTATATTTAGGTTTCCCTCTGTTCTCTCCTATATAGATAGATGAATTTGGAACTCTAAATCCAACATGGTTCGTTGTAGCTCTTTGAAACTTGACAAAATAAAGGAGTTCTCAGTTTTGTCTCTATGGTTTGTTTCCTCTTCAAGTAGCCCTAGGCACAGTCTGTGGAAAAGCAATTTCATTGAGAGGGGTTGCCAAGCTTCTAAGAATTAACGAGTTTCCGAAATACCAGAAAATATTTTTTTACCCAATCTTGATGATACTTGGTGGTAATGATCAGTACCCAAATCTCACTTGGCTCACCAAATTTTATTCTTCTAGTTGGAAGCGTTCGTCTACAGTAGCAGTTTTTATATTTAGGTTTCCCTCTGCTCTCTCCTATATGGATAGATGAATATGGAACTCTAAATCCAACATGGTTTGTAGTAGCTCTTTGAAACTTGACAAAATAAAGGAGTTCTCAGTTTTGTCTCTATGGTTTGTTTCCTCTTCAAGTAGCCCTAGGTACAGACTGTGGAAAAGCAATTTTATTGAGAGGGGTTGCCAAGCTTCTAAGAATTAATGAGATTCCGAAATACCAGAAAATATTTTTTCACCCAATCTTGATGATACTTGGTGGTAATGATCAGTACACAAATCCCACTTGGCTCACCAAATTTTGTTTTTCTAGGTTGAAGCGTTCGTCTACAGTAGAAGTTTTTATATTTAGGTTTCCCTCTGTTCTCTCCTATATAGATAGATGAAATTGGAACTCTAAATCCAACTGGTTCGTAGTAGCTCTTTGAAACTTGAGAAAATAAAGGAGTTCTCAGTTTTGTCTCTATGGTTTGTTACCTCTTCATGTAGCCCTAGGCACAGACTGTGGAAAAGCAATTTCATTGAGAGGGGTTGAAAAGCTTCTAAGAATTAACGAGTTTCCGAAATACCAGCAAGAATTTTTTCACCCAATCTTGATGATACTTGGTGGTAATGATCAGTACACAAATCCCACTTGATTCACCTAATTTTGTTCTTCTAGGTTGAATCGTTCGTCTACAGTAGCAGTTTTTATATTTAGGATTCCCTCTGTTCTCTCCTATATAGATAGATGAATTTGGTACTCTAAATCCAACATGGTTCGTAGAAGATCAAGTAACTTGACAAAATAAAGGAGTTCTCAGTTTTGTCTCTATGGTTTGTTTCCTCTTCAAGTAGCCCTAAGCACAGACTGTGGAAAAGCACTTTCATTGAGAGGGGTTGCCAAGCTTCTAAGAATTAACGAGTTTCCGAAATACCTGCAAATATTTTTTCACCCAATCTTGATGATACTTGGTGGTAATGATCAGTAGACAAAACCCACTTGGCTCACCAAATTTTGTTCTTCTAGGTTGAAGCCTCGTCTACAGTAGCAGTTTTTATATTTAGGATTCCCTCTGCTCTCTCCTATATAGATAGATTAATTTGGAACTCTAAATCCTTCATGGTTCGTAGTATCTCTTTGAAACTTGACAAAATAAAGGAGTTCTCAGTTTTGTCTCTATGGTTTGTTTCCTCTTCAAGTAGCCCTAGGCACAGACTGTGGAAAAGCACTTTCATTGAGAGGGGTTTCCAACCTTCTAAGAATTAACGAGTTTCCGAAATACCAGCAAATATTTTTTCACCCAATGTTGATGATACTTGGTGGTAATGATCAGTACCCAAATCCCACTTGGCTCACCAAATTTTGTTCTTCTAGGTTGAAGCGTTCGTATACAGTAGCAGTTTTTATATTTAGGTTTCCCTCTGCTCTCTCCTATATAAATAGATGAATTTGTAACTCTAAATCCAACATGGTTCGTAGTAGCTCTTTGAAACTTGACAAAATAAAGGAGTTCTCAGTTTTGTCTCTATGGTTTGTTTCCTCTTCAAGTAGCCCTAGGCACAGTCTGTGGAAAAGCAATTTCATTGAGAGGGGTTGCCAAGCTTCTAAGAATTAACGAGTTTCCGAAATACCAGAAAATTTTTTTTTACCCAATCTTGATGATAATTGGTGGTAATGATCAGTACCCAAATCCCACTTGGATCACCAAATTTTGTTTTTTTAGGTTGAAGCGTTCGTCTACAGTAGAAGTTTTTATATTTAGGTTTCCCTCTGTTCTCTCCTATATAGATAGATGAAATTGGAACTCTAAATCCAACTGGTTCGTAGTAGCTCTTTGAAACTTGAGAAATTAAAGGAGTTCTCAGTTTTGTCTCTATGGTTTGTTACCTCTTCATGTAGCCCTAGGCACAGACTGTGGAAAAGCAATTTCATTGAGAGGGGTTGCCAAGCTTCTAAGAATTAACGAGTTTCCGAAATACCAGCAAGAATTTTTTCACCCAATCTTGATGATACTTTGTGGTAATGATCAGTACACAAATCCCACTTGATTCACCAAATTTTGTTCTTCTAGGTTGAAGCGTTCGTCTACAGTAGCAGTTTTTATATTTAGGATTCCCTCTGTTCTCTCCTATATAGATAGATGAATTTGGTACTCTAAATCCAACATGGTTCGTAGAAGCTCAAGTAACTTGACAAAATAAAGGAGTTCTCAGTTTTGTCTCTATGGTTTCTTTCCTCTTCAAGTAGCCCTAAGCACAGACTGTGGAAAAGCACTTTCATTGAGAGGGGTTGCCAAGCTTCTAAGAATTAACGAGTTTCCGAAATACCAGCAAATATTTTTTCACCCAATCTTGATGATACTTGGTGGTAATGATCAGTACACAAATCCCACTTGGCTCACCGAATTTTGTTCTTCTAGTTTGAAGCGTTCGTCTACAGTAACAGTTTTTATATTTAGGTTTCCCTCTGTTCTCTCCTATATAGATAGATGAATTGGGAACTCTAAATCCAACATGGTTCGTAGTAGCTCTTTGAAACTTGACAAAATAAAGGAGTTCTCAGTTTTGTCTCTATGGTTTGTTTCCTCTTCAAGTAGCCCTAGGCACAGACTGTGGAAAAGCACTTTCATCGAGAGGGGTTGCCAAGCTTCTAAGAATTAACGAGTTTTCCAAATACCAGAAAATATCTTTTCACCCAATCTTGATGATACTTGGTGGTAATGATCAGTACACAAATCCCACTTGGCTCACCAAATTTTGTTCTTCTAGCTTGAAGCGTTCGTCTATAGTAGCTGTTTTTATATTTAGGTTTCCGTCTGTTCTCTCCTATATAGATAGATGAATTTGGAACTCTAAATCCAACATGGTTCGTAGTAGCTCTTGGAAACTTGACAATATAAAGGAGTTCTCAGTTTTGTCTCTATTGTTTGTTTCCTTTTCAAGTAGCCCTAGGCACAGACTCTGAAAAGCAATTTCATCGAGAGGGGTTGCCAAGCTTCTAAGAATTAACAAGTTTCCGATATACCAGCAAATATTTTAAACCAGTCTTGATGATACTTGGTGGTAATGATCAGTACACAAATCCCACTTGGCTCACCAAATTTTGTTCTTCTAGTTTGAAGCGTTCGTATACAGTAGCAGTTTTTATATTTAGGTTTCCCTCTGCTCTCTCCTATATAAATAGATGAATTTGTAACTCTAAATCCAACATGGTTCGTAGTAGCTCTTTGAAACTTGACAAAATAAAGGAGTTCTCAGTTTTGTCTCTATGGTTTGTTTCCTCTTCAAGTAGCCCTAGGCACAGTCTGTGGAAAAGCAATTTCATTGAGAGGGGTTGCCAAGCTTCTAAGAATTAACGAGTTTCCGAAATACCAGAAAATTTTTTTTTACCCAATCTTGATGATAATTGGTGGTAATGATCAGTACCCAAATCCCACTTGGCTCACCAAATTTTATTCTTCTAGTTGGAAGCGTTCGTCTACAGTAGCAGTTTTTATATTTAGGTCCTCTGCTCTCTCCTATATATAGATGAATTTGGAACTCTAAATCCAACATGGTTCGTAGTGGCTCTTTGAAACTTGACAAAATAAAGGAGTTCTCAGTTTTGTCTCTATGGTTTCTTTCCTCTTCAAGTAACCCTAGGCACAGACTGTGGAAAAGCACTTTCATTGAGAGGGGTTGCCAAGCTTCTAAGAATTAACGAGTTTCCGAAATCCCTGCAAATATTTTTTCACCCAATCTTGATGATACTTGGTGGTAATGATCAGTACACAAATCCCACTTGGCTCACCAAATTTTGTTTTTCTAGGTTGAAGCGTTCGTCTACAGTAGAAGTTTTTATATTTAGGTTTCCCTCTGTTCTCTCCTATATAGATAGAAGAAATTGGAACTCTAAATCCAACTGGTTCGTAGTAGCTCTTTGAAACTTGAGAAAATAAAGGAGTTCTCAGTTTTGTCTCAATGGTTTGTTACCTCTTCATGTAGCCCTAGGCACAGACTGTGGAAAAGCAATTTCATTGAGAGGGGTTGCCAAGCTTCTAAGAATTAACGAGTTTCCGAAATACCAGCAAGAATTTTTTCACCCAATCTTGATGATACTTGGTGGTAATGATCAGTACACAAATCCCACTTGGCTCACCAAATTTTGATATTCTAGGTTGAAGCGTTCGTCTACAGTAGCAGTTTTTATATTTAGGTTTCCCTCTGCTCTCTCCTATATAGATAGATGAATATGGAACTCTAAATCCAACATGGTTTGTAGTAGCTCTTTGAAACTTGACAAAATAAAGGAGTTCTCAGTTTTGTCTCTATGGTTTGTTTCCTCTTCAAGTAGCCCTAGGCACAGACTGTGGAAAAGCAATTTCATTGAGAGGGGTTGCCAAGCTTCTAAGAATTAACGAGATTCCGAAATACCAGAAAATATTTTTTCACCCAATCTTGATGATACTTGGTGGTAATGATCAGTACACAAATCCCACTTGGCTCACCGAATTTTGTTCTTCTAGGTTGAAGCGTTCGTCTACAGTAACAGTTTTTATATTTAGGTTTCCCTCTGTTCTCTCCTATATAGATAGATGAAATTGGAACTCTAAATCCAACTGGTTCGTAGTAGCTCTTTGAAACTTGAGAAAATAAAGGAGTTCTCAGTTTTGTCTCTATGGTTTGTTACCTCTTCATGTAGCCCTAGGCACAGACTGTGGAAAAGCAATTTCATTGAGAGGGGTTGCCAAGCTTCTAAGAATTAACGAGTTTCCGAAATACCAGCAAGAATTTTTTCACCCAATCTTGATGATACTTGGTGGTAATGATCAGTACACAAATCCCACTTGATTCACCTAATTTTGTTCTTCTAGGTTGAAGCGTTCGTCTACAGTAGCAGTTTTTATATTTAGGATTCCCTCTGTTCTCTCCTATATAGATAGATGAATTTGGTACTCTAAATCCAACATGGTTCGTAGAAGATCAAGTAACTTGACAAAATAAAGGAGTTCTCAGTTTTGTCTCTATGGTTTGTTTCCTCTTCAAGTAGCCCTAAGCACAGACTGTGGAAAAGCACTTTCATTGAGAGGGGTTGCCAAGCTTCTAAGAATTAACGAGTTTCCGAAATACCTGCAAATATTTTTTCACCCAATCTTGATGATACTTGGTGGTAATGATCAGTAGACAAAACCCACTTGGCTCACCAAATTTTGTTCTTCTAGGTTGAAGCCTCGTCTACAGTAGCAGTTTTTATATTTAGGATTCCCTCTGCTCTCTCCTATATAGATAGATGAATTTGGAACTCTAAATCCTTCATGGTTCGTAGTATCTCTTTGAAACTTGACAAAATAAAGGAGTTCTCAGTTTTGTCTCTATGGTTTGTTTCCTCTTCAAGTAGCCCTAGGCACAGACTGTGGAAAAGCACTTTCATTGAGAGGGGTTTCCAACCTTCTAAGAATTAACGAGTTTCCGAAATACCAGCAAATATTTTTTCACCCAATGTTGATGATACTTGGTGGTAATGATCAGTACCCAAATCCCACTTGGCTCACCAAATTTTGTTCTTCTAGGTTGAAGCGTTCGTATACAGTAGCAGTTTTTATATTTAGGTTTCCCTCTGCTCTCTCCTATATAAATAGATGAATTTGTAACTCTAAATCCAACATGGTTCGTAGTAGCTCTTTGAAACTTGACAAAATAAAGGAGTTCTCAGTTTTGTCTCTATGGTTTGTTTCCTCTTCAAGTAGCCCTAGGCACAGTCTGTGGAAAAGCAATTTCATTGAGAGGGGTTGCCAAGCTTCTAAGAATTAACGAGTTTCCGAAATACCAGAAAATTTTTTTTTACCCAATCTTGATGATAATTGGTGGTAATGATCAGTACCCAAATCCCACTTGGCTCACCAAATTTTGATTTTTTTAGGTTGAAGCGTTCGTCTACAGTAGAAGTTTTTATATTTAGGTTTCCCTCTGTTCTCTCCTATATAGATAGATGAAATTGGAACTCTAAATCCAACTGGTTCGTAGTAGCTCTTTGAAACTTGAGAAATTAAAGGAGTTCTCAGTTTTGTCTCTATGGTTTGTTACCTCTTCATGTAGCCCTAGGCACAGACTGTGGAAAAGCAATTTCATTGAGAGGGGTTGCCAAGCTTCTAAGAATTAACGAGTTTCTGAAATACCAGCAAGAATTTTTTCACCCAATCTTGATGATACTTTGTGGTAATGATCAGTACACAAATCCCACTTGATTCACCAAATTTTGTTCTTCTAGGTTGAAGCGTTCGTCTACAGTAGCAGTTTTTATATTTAGGATTCCCTCTGTTCTCTCCTATATAGATAGATGAATTTGGTACTCTAAATCCAACATGGTTCGTAGAAGCTCAAGTAACTTGACAAAATAAAGGAGTCCTCAGTTTTGTCTCTATGGTTTGTTTCCTCTTCAAGTAGCCCTAAGCACAGACTGTGGAAAAGCACTTTCATTGAGAGGGGTTGCCAAGCTTCTAAGAATTAACGAGTTTCCGAAATACCAGCAAATATTTTTTCACCCAATCTTGATGATACTTGGTGGTAATGATCAGTACACAAATCCCACTTGGCTCACCGAATTTTGTTCTTCTAGTTTGAAGCGTTCGTCTACAGTAACAGTTTTTATATTTAGGTTTCCCTCTGTTCTCTCCTATATAGATAGATGAATTGGGAACTCTAAATCCAACATGGTTCGTAGTAGCTCTTTGAAACTTGACAAAATAAAGGAGTTCTCAGTTTTGTCTCTATGGTTTGTTTCCTCTTCAAGTAGCCCTAGGCACAGACTGTGGAAAAGCACTTTCATCGAGAGGGGTTGCCAAGCTTCTAAGAATTAACGAGTTTTCCAAATACCAGAAAATATCTTTTCACCCAATCTTGATGATACTTGGTGGTAATGATCAGTACACAAATCCCACTTGGCTCACCAAATTTTGTTCTTCTAGGTTGAAGCGTTCGTCTATAGTAGCTGTTTTTATATTTAGGTTTCCGTCTGTTCTCTCCTATATAGATAGATGAATTTGGAACTCTAAATCCAACATGGTTCGTAGTAGCTCTTGGAAACTTGACAATATAAAGGAGTTCTCAGTTTTGTCTCTATTGTTTGTTTCCTTTTCAAGTAGCCCTAGGCACAGACTCTGAAAAGCAATTTCATCGAGAGGGGTTGCCAAGCTTCTAAGAATTAACAAGTTTCCGATATACCAGCAAATATTTTAAACCAGTCTTGATGATACTTGGTGGTAATGATCAGTACACAAATCCCACTTGGCTCACCAAATTTTGTTCTTCTAGTTTGAAGCGTTCGTATACAGTAGCAGTTTTTATATTTAGGTTTCCCTCTGCTCTCTCCTATATAAATAGATGAATTTGTAACTCTAAATCCAACATGGTTCGTAGTAGCTCTTTGAAACTTGACAAAATAAAGGAGTTCTCAGTTTTGTCTCGATGGTTTGTTTCCTCTTCAAGTAGCCCTAGGCACAGTCTGTGGAAAAGCAATTTCATTGAGAGGGGTTGGCAAGCTTCTAAGAATTAACGAGTTTCCGAAATCCCTGCAAATATTTTTTCACCCAACTTGATGATACTTGGTGGTAATGATCAGTACACAAATCCCACTTGGCTCACCAAATTTTATTCTTCTAGGTTGAAGCGTCCGTGTACAGTAGCAGTTTTTATATTTAGGTTTCCCTCTGCTCTCTCCTATATAGATAGATGAATTTGGAACACTAAATCCAACATGGTTTGTAGTAGCTCTTTGAAACTTGACAAAATAAAGAAGTTCTCAGTTTTGTCTCTATGGTTTGTTTCCTCTTTAAGTAGCCCTAAGCACAGACTGTGTAAAAGCACTTTCATTGAGAGGGGTTGTCAAGCTTCTAAGAATTAACGAGTTTCCGAAATACCAGCAAATATTTTTTCACCCGATCTTGATGATACTTGGTGGTAATGATTAGTACACAAATCTCACTTGGCTCACGAAATTTTGTTCTTCTAGGTTGAAGCGTTCGTGTACAGTAGCAGTTTTTATATTTAGGTTTCCTTCTGTTCTCTCCTATATAGATAGATGAATTTGGAACTCTAAATCCAACATGGTTCGTAGTAGCTCTTTGAAACTTGAAAAAATAAAGGAGTTCTCAGTTTGTCTCTATGGTTTGTTTCCTTTTCACGTAGCGCTAGGCACAGACTGTCGAAAAGCACTTTCATTGAGAGGGGTTGCCAAGCTTCTAAGAATTAACGAGTTTCCGAAATACCAGCAAATATTTTTTCACCCAATCTGATGATACTTGGTGGTAATGATCAGTACACAAATCCCACTTGGCTCACCAAATTTTGTACTTCTAGGTTGAAGCGTTCGTCTACAGTAGCGGTATTTATATTTAGGTTTCCCTCTGTTCTCTCCTATATAGATAGATGAATTTGGAACTCTAAATGCAACATGGTTCGTAGTTGCTCTTGGAAACTTGACAATATAAAGGAGTTCTCAGTTTTTTCTCTATGGTTTGTTTCCTTTTCAAGTAGCCCTAAGCACAGACTGTGAAAAAGAACTTTCATTGAGAGGGGTTGCCAAGCTTCTAAGAATTAACGATTTTTTGTAATACGAGCAAACACTTTTTCACCCGATCTTGATAATACTTGGTGGTAATGATCAGTACACAAATCCCACTTGGCTCACCAAATTTTGATATTCTAGGTTGAAGCGTTCGTCTACAGTAGCAGTTTTTATATTTAGGTTTCCCTCTGCTCTCTCCTATATAGATAGATGAATATGGAACTCTAAATCCAACATGGTTTGTAGTAGCTCTTTGAAACTTGACAAAATAAAGGAGTTCTCAGTTTTGTCTCTATGGTTTGTTTCCTCTTCAAGTAGCCCTAGGCACAGACTGTGGAAAAGCAATTTCATTGAGAGGGGTTGCCAAGCTTCTAAGAATTAACGAGATTCCGAAATACCAGAAAATATTTTTTCACCCAATCTTGATGATACTTGGTGGTAATGATCAGTACACAAATCCCACTTGGCTCACCAAATTTTGTTTTTCTAGGTTGAAGCGTTCGTCTACAGTAGAAGTTTTTATATTTAGGTTTAGCTCTGTTCTCTCCTATATAGATAGATGAAATTGGAACTCAAAATCCAACTGGTTCTTAGTAGCTCTTTGAAACTTGAGAAAATAAAGGAGTTCTCAGTTTTGTCTCTATGGTTTGTTACCTCTTCATGTAGCCCTAGGCACAGACTGTGGAAAAGCAATTTCATTGAGAGGGATTGCCAAGCTTCTAAGAATTAACGAGTTTCCGAAATACCAGCAAGAATTTTTTCACCCAATCTTGATGATACTTGGTGGTAATGATCAGTACACAAATCCCACTTGATTCACCAAATTTTGTTCTTCTAGGTTGAAGCGTTCGTCTACAGTAGCAGTTTTTATATTTAGGATTCCCTCTGTTCTCTCCTATATAGATAGATGAATTTGGTACTCTAAATCCAACATGGTTCGTAGAAGCTCAAGTAACTTGACAAAATAAAGGAGTTCTCAGTTTTGTCTCTATGGTTTGTTTCCTCTTCAAGTAGCCCTAAGCACAGACTGTGGAAAAGCACTTTCATTGAGAGGGGTTGCCAAGCTTCTAAGAATTAACGAGTTTCCGAAATACCAGCAAATATTTTTTCACCCAATCTTGATGATACTTGGTGGTAATGATCAGTACACAAATCCCACTTGGCTCACCGAATTTTGTTCTTCTAGGTTGAAGCGTTCGTCTACAGTAACAGTTTTTATATTTAGGTTTCCCTCTGTTCTCTCCTATATAGATAGATGAATTGGGAACTCTAAATCCAACATGGTTCGTAGTAGCTCTTTGAAACTTGACAAAATAAAGGAGTTCTCAGTTTTGTCTCTATGGTTTGTTTCCTCTTCAAGTAGCCCTTGGCACAGACTGTAGAAAAGCACTTTCATCGAGAGGGGTTGCCAAGCTTCTAAGAATTAACGAGTTTTCCAAATACCAGCAAATATCTTTTCACCCAATCTTGATGATACTTGGTGGTAATGATCAGTACACAAATCCCACTTGGCTCACCAAATTTTGTTCTTCTAGGTTGAAGCGTTCGTCTATAGTAGCTGTTTTTATATTTAGGTTTCCTTCTGTTCTCTCTTATATAGATAGATGAATTTGGAACTCTAAATCCAACATGGTTCGTAGTAGCTCTTGGAAACTTGACAATATAAAGGAGTTCTCAGTTTTGTCTCTATGGTTTGTTTCCTTTTCAAGTAGCCCTAGGCACAGACTCTGAAAAGCACTTTCATCGAGATTGGTTGCCAAGCTTCTAAGAATTAAGGAGTTTCCGATATACCAGCAAATATTTTAAACCAGTCTTGATGATACGTGGTGGTAATGATCAGTACACAAATCCCACTTGGCTCACCAAATTTTGTTCTTCTAGTTTGAAGCGTTCGTATACAGTAGCAGTTTTTATATTTAGGTTTCCCTCTGCTCTCTCCTATATAAATAGATGAATTTGTAACTCTAAATCCAACATGGTTCGTAGTAGCTCTTTGAAACTTGACAAAATAAAGGAGTTCTCAGTTTTGTCTCTATGGTTTGTTTCCTCTTCAAGTAGCCCTAGGCACAGTCTGTGGAAAAGCAATTTCATTGAGAGGGGTTGCCAAGCTTCTAAGAATTAACGAGTTTCCGAAATACCAGAAAATTTTTTTTTACCCAATCTTGATGATAATTGGTGGTAATGATCAGTCCCAAATCCCACTTGGCTCACCAAATTTTATTCTTCTAGTTGGAAGCGTTCGTCTACAGTAGCAGTTTTTATATTTAGGTCCTCTGCTCTCTCCTATATATAGATGAATTTGGAACTCTAAATCCAACATGGTTCGTAGTGGCTCTTTGAAACTTGACAAAATAAAGGAGTTCTCAGTTTTGTCTCTATGGTTTGTTTCCTCTTCAAGTAACCCTAGGCACAGACTGTGGAAAAGCACTTTCATTGAGAGGGGTTGCCAAGCTTCTAAGAATTAACGAGTTTCCGAAATCCCTGCAAATATTTTTTCACCCAACTTGATGATACTTGGTGGTAATGATCAGTACACAAATCCCACTTGGCTCACCAAATTTTATTCTTCTAGGTTGAAGCGTTCGTGTACAGTAGCAGTTTTTATATTTAGGTTTCCCTCTGCTCTCTCCTATATAGATAGATGAATTTGGAACACTAAATCCAACATGGTTTGTAGTAGCTCTTTGAAACATGACAAAATAAAGAAGTTCACAGTTTTGTCTCTATGGTTTGTTTCCTCTTTAAGTAGCCCTAAGCACAGACTGTGTAAAAGCACTTTCATTGAGAGGGGTTGTCAAGCTTCTAAGAATTAACGAGTTTCCGAAATACCAGCAAATATTTTTTCACCCGATCTTGATGATACTTGGTGGTAATGATTAGTACACAAATCTCACTTGGCTCACGAAATTTTGTTCTTCTAGGTTGAAGCGTTCGTGTACAGTAGCAGTTTTTATATTTAGGTTTCCTTCTGTTCTCTCCTATATATATAGATGAATTTGGAACTCTAAATCCAACATGGTTCGTAGTAGCTCTTTGAAACTTGAAAAAATAAAGGAGTTCTCAGTTTGTTTCTATGGTTTGTTTCCTTTTCACGTAGCGCTAGGCACAGACTGTCGAAAAGCACTTTCATTGAGAGGGGTTGCCAAGCTTCTAAGAATTAACGAGTTTCCGAAATACCAGCAAATATTTTTTCACCCAATCTTGATGATACTTGGTGGTAATGATCAGTACACAAATCCCACTTGGCTCACCAAATTTTGTTCTTCTAGGTTGAAGCGTTCGTCTACAGTAGCGGTATTTATATTTAGGTTTCCCTCTGTTCTCTCCTATATAGATAGATGAATTTGGAACTCTAAATGCAACATGGTTCGTAGTTGCTCTTGGAAACTTGACAATATAAAGGAGTTCTCAGTTTTTTCTCTATGGTTTGTTTCCTTTTCAAGTAGCCCTAAGCACAGACTGTGGAAAAGAACTTTCATTGAGAGGGGTTGCCAAGCTTCTAAGAATTAACGAGTTTTTGAAATACGAGCAAACACTTTTTCACCCGATCTTGATAATACTTGGTGGTAATGATCAGTACACAAATCCCACTTGGCTCACCAAATTTTGATATTCTAGGTTGAAGCGTTCGTCTACAGTAGCAGTTTTTATATTTAGGTTTCCCTCTGCTCTCTCCTATATAGATAGATGAATTTGGAACACTAAATCCAACATGGTTTGTAGTAGCTCTTTGAAACTTGACAAAATAAAGAAGTTCTCAGTTTTGTCTCTATGGTTTGTTACCTCTTTAAGTAGCCCTAAGCACAGACTGTGTAAAAGCACTTTCATTGAGAGGGGTTGTCAATCTTCTAAGAATTAACGAGTTTCCGAAATACCAGCAAATATTTTTTCACCCGATCTTGATGATACTTGGTGGTAATGATTAGTACACAAATCTCACTTGGCTCACGAAATTTTGTTCTTCTAGGTTGAAGCGTTCGTGTACAGTAGCAGTTTTTATATTTAGGTTTCCTTCTGTTCTCTCCTATATAGATAGATGAATTTGGAACTCTAAATCCAACATGGTTCATAGTAGCTCTTTGAAACTTGAACAAATAAAGGAGTTCTCAGTTTGTCTCTATGGTTTGTTTCCTTTTTACGTAGCGCTAGGCACAGACTGTCGAAAAGCACTTTCATTGAGAGGGTTTGCCAAGCTTCTAAGAATTAAGGAGTTTCCGAAATACCAGCAAATATTTTTTCACCCAATCTTGATGATACTTGGTGGTAATGATCAGTACACAATTCCCACTTGGCTCACCAAATTTTGTTCTTCTAGGTTGAAGCGTTCGTCTACAGTAGCGGTATTTATATTTAGGTTTCCCTCTGTTCTCTCCTATATAGATAGATGAATTTGGAACTCTAAATGCAACATGGTTCGTAGTTGCTCTTGGAAACTTGGCAATATAAAGGAGTTCTCAGTTTTATCTCTATGGTTTGTTTCCTTTTCAAGTAGCCCTAAGGACAGACTGTGGAAAAGAACTTTCATTGAGAGGGGTTGCCAAGCTTCTAAGAAGTAACGAGTTTTTGAAATACGAGAAAACACTTTTTCACCCGATCTTGATAATACTTGGTGGTAATGATCAGTACACAAATCCCACTTGGCTCACCAAATTTTCATATTCTAGGTTGAAGCGTTCGTCTACAGTAGCAGTTTTTATATTTAGGTTTCCCTCTGCTCTCTCCTATATAGATAGATGAATATGGAACTCTAAATCCAACATGGTTCGTAGAAGCTCTAGTAACTTGACAAAATAAAGGAGTTCTCAGTTTTGTCTCTATGGTTTGTTTCCTCTTCAAGTAGCCCTAAGCACAGACTGTGGAAAAGCACTTTCATTGAGAGGGGTTGCCAAGCTTCTAAGAATTAACGAGTTTCCGAAATACCAGCAAATATTTTTTCACCCAATCTTGATGATACTTGGTGGTAATGATCAGTACACAAATTCCACTTGGCTCACCAAATTTTGTTCTTCTAGGTTGAAGCGTTCGTCTACAGTAGCAGTTTTTATATTTAGGTTTCCCTCTGTTCTCTCCTATATAGATAGATGAATTTGAAACTCTAAATCCAACATGGTTCGTAGTAGCTCTTGGAAACCTGACAATATAAAGGAGTTCTCAGTTTTGTCTCTATGGTTTGTTTCCTCTTCAAGAAGCCCTAAGCAAAAACTGTGGAAAAGCACTTTTATTGAAAGGGGTTGCCAAGCTTACAACTTATTACGAGTTTCCGAAATACCAGCAAATATTTCTTCACCCAATCTGGATGATACGTGGTGGTAATGATCAGTACACAAATCCCACTTGGCTCACCAAATTTTGTTCTTCTAGGTTGAAGCGTTCGTCTACAGTAACAGTTTTTATATTTAGGTTTCCCTCTGTTCTCTCCTATATAGATAGATGAATTGGGAACTCTAAATCCAACATGGTTCGTAGTAGCTCTTTGAAACTTGACAAAATAAAGGAGTTCTCAGTTTTGTCTCTATGGTTTGTTTCCTCTTCAAGTAGCCCTAGGCACAGACTGTGGAAAAGCACTTTCATCGAGATGGGTTGCCAAGCGTCTAAGAATTAACGAGTTTTCCAAATACCAGCAAATATCTTTTCACCCAATCTTGATGATACTTGGTGGTAATGATCAGTACCCAAATCCCACTTGGCTCACCAAATTTTGTTCTTCTAGGTTGAAGCGTTCGTATACAGTAGCAGTTTTTATATTTAGGTTTCCCTCTGCTCTCTCCTATATAAATAGATGAATTTGTAACTCTAAATCCAACATGGTTCGTAGTAGCTCTTTGAAACTTGACAAAATAAAGGAGTTCTCAGTTTTGTCTCTATGGTTTGTTTCCTCTTCAAGTAGCCCTAGGCACAGTCTGTGGAAAAGCAATTTCATTGAGAGGGGTTGCCAAGCTTCTAAGAATTAACGAGTTTCCGAAATACCAGAAAATTTTTTTTTACCCAATCTTGATGATAATTGGTGGTAATGATCAGTACCCAAATCCCACTTGGCTCACCAAATTTTGTTTTTTTAGGTTGAAGCTTTCGTCTACAGTAGAAGTTTTTATATTTAGGTTTCCCTCTGTTCTCTCCTATGTAGATAGATGAATTTGGAACTCTAAATCCAACATGGTTCGTAGTAGCTCTTGGAAACTTGAAAATATAAAGGAGTTCTCAGTTTTGTCTCTATGGTTTGTTTCCTCTTCATAGCCCTAGGCACAGACTGTGGAAAAGCACTTTCATCGAGAGGGGTTGCCAAGCTTCTAAGAATTAACGAGTTTCCCAAATACCAGCAAATATTTTTCACCCAATCTTGATGATACTTGGTGGTAATGATCAGTACAGAAATCCCACTTGGCTCACCAAATTTTGTTCTTCTAGGTTGAAGCGTTCGTCTACAGTAGCAGTTTTTATATTTACGTTTCCCTCTGTTCTCTCCTATATAGATAGATGAAATTGGAACTCTAAATCCAACATGGTTCTAAGTAGCTCTTTGAAACTTGACAAAATAAAGGAGTTCTCAGTTTTGTCTCTATGGTTTGTTACCTCTTCACGTAGCCCAAGGCACAGACTGTGGAAAAGCAATTTCATTGAGAGGGGTTGCCAAGCTTCTAAGAATTAACGAGTTTCCGAAATACCAGCAAGTATTTTTTCACCCAATCTTGATAATACTTGGTGCTAAAGATCAGTACACAAATCCCACTTGGCTCACCAAATTTTGTTCTTCTAGGTTGAAGCGTTCGTCTACAGTAGCAGTTTTTATATTTAGGTTTCTCTCTGTTCTCTCCTATATAGATAGATGAATTTGGAACTCTAAATCCAACATGGTTCGTAGTAGCACTTGGAAACCTGACAATATAAAGGAGTTCTCAGTTTTGTCTCTATGGTTTGTTTATTCTTCATAGCCCTAAGCACAGACTGTGGAAAACCAATTTCATCGAGAGGGGTTGCCAAGCTTCTAAGAATTAACTATTTTCCCAAACACCAGCAAATATTTTTCACCCAATCTTGATGATACTTGGTGGTAATTATCAGTACACAAATCCCACTTGGCTTACCAAATTTTGTTCTTCTAGGTTGAAGCGTTCATCTACAGTAGTAGTTTTTGTATTTAGATTTCCCTCTGTTCTCTCCTATATAGATAGATGAATTTGGAACTCTAAATCCAACATGGTTTGTAGTAGCTCTTTGAAAATTTACAAAATAAAGGAGTTCTCAGTTTTGTCTCTATGGTTTGTTTCCTTTTCAAGTAGCCCTAAGCACAGACTGTGGAAAAGCACTTTCATTGAGAGGGGTTGCCAAGCTTCTAAGAATTAACGATTTTCAGAAATACCAGCAAATATTTTTTCACCCGATCTTGATGATACTTGGTGGTAATGATTAGTACACAAATCCCACTTGGCTCACGAAATTTTGTTCTTCTAGGTTGAACCGTTCGTGTACATTAGCAGTTTCTATATTTTGTTTCCTTCTGTTCTCTCCTATGTAGATAGATGAATTTGGAACTCTAAATCCAACATGGTTTTTAGTAGCTCTTTGAAACTTGACAAAATAAAGGAGTTCTCAGTTTTGTCTCTATGGTTTGTTTCCTCTTCAAGTAGCCCTAAGGACAGACTGTGGAAAAGCACTTTCATCGAGAGGGGATGCCAAGCTTCTAAGAATTAACGAGTTTCCAAAATTCCAGCAAATATTTTTTTACCCAATCTTGATGATACTTGGTGCTAATGATCAGTACACAAATCCCACTTGGCTCACCAAATTTTGTTCTTCTAAGTTGAAGCGTTCGTCTACAGTAGCAGTTTTTATATTTAGGTTTCCCTCTGCTCTCTCCTATATAGATAGATGAATTTGGAACTCTAAATCCAACATGGTTTGTAGTAGCTCTTTGAAACTTGACAAAATAAAGGAGTTCTCAGTTTTATCTCTATGGTTTGTTTCCTCTTCAAGTAGCCTTAGGCACAGACTGTGGAAAAGCAGTTTCATTGAGATGGGTTGCCAAGTTTCTAAGAATTAATGAGTTTCCGAAATACGAGCAAACACTTTTTCACCCAATCTTGATGATACTTGGTTGTAATGATCAGTACACAAATCCCATTTGGCTCACCAAATTTTGTTCTTATAGGTTGAAGCGTTCGTCTACAGTAGCATTTTAATATTTAGGTTTCCTGTGCTCTCTCCTATATAGATAGATGAATTTGGAACTCTAAATCCAACATGGTTCGTAGTAGCTCTTTGAAACTTGACAAAATAAAGGAGTTCTCATTTTTGTCTCTATGGTTTGTTTCCTCTTCAAGTAGCCCTAGACACAGACTGTGGAAAAGCAATTTCATTGAGAGGGGTTGCCAAACTTCTAAGAATTAACGAGTTTCCGAAATTCCAGCAAATATTTTTTCACCCAATCTTGATGATACTTGGTGGTAATGATCAGTACACAAATCCCACTTGTCTCACCAAATTTTGTTCTTCTAGGTTGAAACGTTCGTCTAGAGTAGCAGTTTTTATATTTAGGTTTCCCACTGTTCTCTCTTATATAGATAGAAAAATTTGGAAATCTAAATCCAACATGGTTCGTAGTAGCTCTTTGAAACTTGACAAAATAAAGGAGTTCTCAGTTTTGTCTCTGTGGTTTGTTTCCTCTTCAAGTAGCCCTAGGCACAGACGGTGGAAAAGCACTTTCATTGAGAGGGGTTGCCAAGCTTCTAAGAATTAACGAGTTTCCGAAATACCAGCAAATATTTTTTTTACCCAATCTTGATGATACTTGGTGGTAATGATCAGTACACAAATCCCACTTGGCTCACCCAATTTTGTTTTTCTAGGTTGAAGCGTTCTTCTACAGTAGCAGTTTTTA
Source organism: Callospermophilus lateralis (assembly GCF_048772815.1). Lineage (NCBI taxonomy): Eukaryota > Metazoa > Chordata > Mammalia > Rodentia > Sciuridae > Callospermophilus > Callospermophilus lateralis. Next base: position 53,088 of record NW_027513996.1, read on the forward strand.
TATTTAGGTTTCCCTCTGTTCTCTCCTATATAGATAGATGAATTTGGAAATCTAAATCCAACATGGTTCGTAGTAGCTCTTTGAAATTTGACAAAATAAAGGAGATCTCAGTTTGTCTCTATGGTTTGTTTCCTCTTCACGTAGCCCTAGGCACAGACTGTGGAAAATCACTTTCATTGAGACGGGTTGCCAAGCTTCTAAGAATTGACGAGTTTCCGAAATACCAGCAAATATTTTTTTCACCCAATCTTGATGATACTTGGTGGTAATGATCAGTACACAAATCCCACTTGGCTCACCAAATTTTGTTCTTCCATATTGAAGCGTTCGTCTACAGTAGCAGTTTTTATATTTCGGTTTCCCTCTGTTCTCTCCTATATAGATAGATGAATTTGGAACTCTAAATCCAACATGGTTCGTAGTAGCTCTTGGAAACCTGACAATATAAAGGAGTTCTCAGTTTTGTCTCTGTGGTTTGTTTCCTCTTCATAGCCCTAGGCACAGACTGTGGAAAAGCAATTTCATCGAGAGGCGTTGCCAAGCTTCTAAGAATTAACGATTTTCCCAAACACCAGCAAATATTCTTCACCCAATCTTGATGATACTTGGTGGGAATGATCAGTACACAAATCCCACTTGGCTTACCAAATTTTGTTCTTCTAGGTTGAAGCGTTCATCTACAGTAGTAGTTTTTATATTTAGTTTTCCCTCTTCTCTCCTATATAGATAGATGAATTTGGAACTCTAAATCCAACATGGTTTGTAGTAGCTCTTTGAAACTTGACAAAATAAAGGAGTTCTCAGTTTTGTCTCTATGGTTTGTTTCCTCTTCAAGTAGCCCTAATCACAGACTGTGGAAAAGCACTTTCATTGAGAGGGGATGCCAAGCTTCTAAGAATTAACGAGTTTCCAAGATTCCAGCAAATATTTTTTTTACCCAATCTTGATGATGCTTGGTAGTAATGATCAGTGCACAAATCCCACTTGGCTCACCAAATTTTGTTCTTCTAGGTTGAAGCGTTCGTCTACAGTAGCAGTTTTTATATTTAGGTTTCCCTCTGCTCTCTCCTATATAGATAGATGAATTTGGAACTCTAAATCCAACATGGTTTGTAGTAGCTCTTTGAAACTTGACAAAATAAAGGAGTTCTCAGTTTTGTCTCTATGGTTTGTTTCCTCTTCAAGTAGCCTTAGGCACACACTGTGGAAAAGCACTTTCATTGAGATGGGTTTCCAATCTTCTAAGAATTAACGAGTTTTCGAAATACCAGCAAACACTTTTTCACCCAATCTTGATGATACTTTGTGGTAATGATCAGTACACAAATCCCACTTGGCTCACCAAATTTTGTTCTTCTAGGTTGAAGCGTTCGTCTACAGTAGCAGTTTTTATATTTAGGTTTCCTCTGCTCTCTCCTATATAGATAGAGGAATTGGAACTCTAAATCCAACATGGTTCATAGTAGCTCTTTGAAACTTGACAAAATAAAGGAGTTCTCAGTTTTGTCTCTATGGTTTGTTTCCTCTTCAAGTAGCCCTAGGCACAGACTGTGGAAAAGCAATTTCATTGAGAGGGGTTGCCAAGCTTAAAAGAATTAACGAGTTTCCAAAACACAAGCAAATATTTTTTCACCCAATCTTGATGATACTTGGTGGTAATGATCAGTACACAAATCCCACTTGGCTCACCAAATTTTGTTCTTCTAGGTTGAAGCGTTCGTCTACAGTAGCAGTTTTTATATTTACGTTTCCCTCTGTTCTCTCCTATATAGATAGATGAATTTCGAAATGTAAATCCAACATGGTTCGTAGTAGCTCTTTGAAACTTGACAAAATAAAGGAGATCTCAGTTTGTCTCTATGGTTTGTTTCCTCTTCACGTAGCCCTAGGCACAGACTGTGGAAAATCACTTTCATTGAGAGGGGTTGCCAAGCTTCTAAGAATTGACGAGTTTCCGAAATACCAGCAAATATTTTTTTCACCCAATCTTGATGATACTTGGTGGTAATGATCAGTACACAAATCCCACTTGGCTCACCAAATTTTGTTCTTCTATATTGAAGCGTTCGTCTACAGAAGCAGTTTTTATATTTAGGTTTCCCTCTGTTCTCTCCTGTATAGATAGATAAATTTGGAACTCTAAATCCAACATGGTTTGTAGTAGCTCTTTGAAACTTTACAAAATAAAGGAGTTCTCAGTTTTGTCTCTATGGTTTGTTTCTTCTTCACGTAGCCTTCAGCACAGACTGTGGAAAAGCACTTTCATTGAGAGGGGTTGCCAAGCTTCTAAGAATTAACGAGTTTCCGAAATACCAGCAAATATTTTTTCACCCGATCTTGATGATACTTGGTGGTAATGATTAGTACACAAATCCCACTTGGCTCACGAAATTTTGTTCTTGTAGGTTGTAGCGTTCGTGTACAGTAGCAGTTTTTATATTTAGGTTTCTCTGCTCTCTCCTATATAGATAGATGAATTTGGAACTCTAAATCCAACATGGTTCGCCGTAGCTCTTTGACACTTGACAAAATAAAGGAGTTCTCAGTTTTGTCTCTATGGTTTGTTTCCTCTTCAAGTAGCCCTAGGCACAGACTGTGGGTAAGCAATTTCATTGGGAGGTGTTGCCAAGCTTCTAAGAATTAACGAGTTTCCGAAACCAGCAAATATTTTTTCACCCAATCTTGATGATACTTGGTGGTAATGATCAGTACACAAATCCCACTTGGCTCACCAATTTTGTTCTTCTTGGTTGAAGCGTTCGTCTACAGTAGCAGTTTTTATATTTGGGTTTCCCTCTGTTCTCTCCAATATAGATAGATGAATTTGGAAATCTAAATCTAACATGGTTCGTAGTAGCTCTTTGAAACTTGATAAAATAAAGGAGTTCTTTGTTTTGTCTCTATGGTTTGTTTCCTCTTCATAACCCTAGGCACAGACTGTGGAAAAGCAATTTCATCGAGAGGGGTTGCCAAGCTTCTAAGAATTAACGATTTTCCCAAACACCAGCAAATATTTTTCACCCAATCTTGATGATACTTGGTGGTAATGATCAGTACACAAATCCCACTTGGCTTACCAAATTTTGTTCTTCTAGGTTGAAGCGTTCGTCTACAGTAGCAGTTTTTACATTTAGGTTTCCCTCTGCTCTCTCCTATATAGATAGATGAATTTGGAAATGTAAATCCAACATGGTTTGTAGTAGCTCTTTGAAAATTTACAAAATAAAGGAGTTCTCAGTTTTGTCTCTATGGTTTGTTTCCTCTTCAAGTAGCCCTAAGAACAGACTGTGGAAAAGAACTTTCATTGAGAGGGGTTGCCAAGCTTCTAAGAATTAATGAGTTTCCGAAATACCAGCAAATATTTTTTCACCCGATCTTGAGGATACTTGGTGGTAATGATTAGTACACAAATCCCACTTGGCTCACGAAATTTTGTTCTTCTAGGTTGAAGCGTTCGAGGACAGTAGCAGTTTTTATATTTAGGTTTCCTTCTGTTCTCTCCTATATAGATAATGAACTTGGAACTCTAAATCCAACATGGTTTGTAGTAGCTCTTTGAAACTTGACAAAATAAAGAAGTTCTCAGTTTTGTCTCTATGGTTTGTTTCCTCTTCAAGTAGCCTTAGTTACAGTTTGTGGAAAAGCACTTTCATTGAGATTGGTTGCCAAGCTTCTAAGAATTAACGAGTTTCCGAAATACGAGCAAACACTTTTTTACCCAATCTTGATGATACTTGGTGGTAATGATCAGTACACAAATCCCACTTGGCTCACCAATTTTGTTCTTGTAGGTTGAAACGTTCGTCTACAGTAGCAGTTTTTATATTTAGGTTTCCCTCTGTTCTCTCCAATATAGATAGATGAATTTGGAAATCTAAATCTAACATGGTTCGTAGTAGCTCTTTGAAACTTGACAAAATAAAGGAGTTCTCAGTTTTGTCTCTATGGTTTGTTTCCTCTTCAAGTAGCCCTAAGCACAGACTGTAGAAAAGCAATTTCATTGAGAGTGGTTGCCAAGCTTCCAAGAATTAACGAGTTTCCGAAATACCAGCAAATATTTTTTCACCCAATCTTGATGATACTTGGTGTTAATTATCAATACACAAATCCCACTTGGCTCACCAAATTTTGTTCTTCTAGGTTGACGCGTTCGTCTACAGTAGCAGTTTTTATATTTAGGTTTCCCTCTGTTCTCTCATATATAGATAGATGAATTTGGAAATCTAAATCCAACATGGTTCGTAGAAGCTCTTTGAAACTTGACAAAATAAAAGGAGTTCTCAGTTTTGTCTCTATGGTTTGTTTCCTCTTCACATTGCCCTAGGCACAGACTGTGGAAAAGCACTTTCATTGAAAGGGGTTGCCAAGCTTCTAAGAATTAACGAGTTTCCGAAATACCAGCAAATATTTTTTTCACCCAATCTTGATGATACTTGATGGTAATGATCAGTACACAATTCCACTTGGCTCACCAAATTTTGTTCTTCTAGGTTTGAAGCGTTCATCTACAGTAGTAGTTTTTATATTTAGTTTTCCACTGTTCTCTCTTATATATATAGATGAATTTGGAACTCAAAATTCAACATGGTTAGTAGAAGCTCTTTGAAACTTGACAAAATAAAGGAGTTCTCAGTTTTGTCTCTATGGTTTGCTTCTCTTTAAGTAGCCCTATGCACAGACTGTGGAAAAGCACTTTCACTGAGAGGGTTGCCAACCTTCTAAGAATTAACGAGTTTCGAAATACCTGCAAATATTTTTTCACCCAATCTTGATGATACTTGGTGGTAATGATCAGTACACAAATCCCACTTGGCTCACCAAATTTTGTTCTTCTAGGTTGAAGCGTTCGTCTACAGTAGCAGTTTTTATATTTACGTTTCCCTCTGTTCTGTCCTATATAGATAGATGAAATTGGAACTCTAAATCCAACATGGTTCTAAGTAGCTCTTTGAAACTTGACAAAATAAAGGAGTTCTCAGTTTTGTCTCTATGGTTTGTTACCTCTTCACGTAGCCCAAGGCACAGACTGTGGAAAAGCAATTTCATTGAGAGGGGTTGCCAAGCTTCTAAGAATTAACGAGTTTCCGAAATACCAGCAAGTATTTTTTCACCCAATCTTGATAATACTTGGTGCTAAAGATCAGTACACAAATCCCACTTGGCTCACCAAATTTTGTTCTTCTAGGTTGAAGCGTTCGTCTACAGTAGCAGTTTTTATATTTAGTTTTCCCTCTGTTCTCTCTTATATAGATAGATTAATTTGGAACTCTAAATCCAACATGGTTTGTAGTAGCTCTTTGAGACTTGACAAAATAAAGGAGTTCTCAGTTTTGTCTCTATGGTTTGTTTCCTCTTTAAGTAGCCCTAAGCACAGACTGTGGAAAAGCACTTTCATTGAGAGGGGTTGTAAAGCTTCTAAGAATCAACGAGTTTCCGAAATACTAGAAAATATTTTTTCACCCAATCTTGATGATACTTGGTGGTAAGGATCAGTACACAAATCCCAGTTGGCTCACCAAATTTTGTTCTTCTAGGTTGAAGTGTTCGTCTACAGAATCAGTTTTTATATTTAGGCTTCCCTCTGCTCTGTCCTATATAGATAGATGAATTTGGAACTCTAAATCCAACATGGTTTTTAGTAGCTCTTTGAATCTTCACAAAATAAAGGAGTTCTCAGTTTTGTCTCTATGGTTTGTTTCCTCTTCAAGTAGCCTTAGGCACAGACTGTGTAAAAGCACTTTCATTGATAGGGGTTTCCAACCTTCTAAGAATTAGCGAGTTTCCGAAATACCAGCAAATATTTTTTCACCCAATCTTGATGAAACTTGGTGGTAATGATCAGTACACAAATCCCACTTGGCTCACCAAATTTTGTTCTTCTAGGTTGAAGCGTTCATCTACAGTAGTAGTTTTTATATTTAGTTTTCCCTCTGTTCTCTCCTATATAGATAGATGAATGTGGATCTCTAAATCCAACATGGTTTGTAGTAGCTCTTTGAAACTTGACAAATAAAGGAGTTCTCAGTTTTGTCTCTATGGTTTGTTTCCTCTTTAAGTAGCCCTAAGCACAGACTGTGGAAAAGCACTTTCATTGAGAGGGGTTGTCAAGTTTCTAAGAATTAACGAGTTTCCGAAATACCAGCAAATATTTTTTCACCCAATCTTGATGATACTTGGTGGTAATGATCAGTACACAAATCCCACTTGGCTCAGCAAATTTTGTTCTTCTAGGTTGAAGCGTTCGTGTACAGTAGCAGTTTTTATATTTAGGTTTCCCTCAGTTCTCTCCAATATAGATAGATGCATTTGGAACTCTAAATCCAACATGGTTTGGAGTAGCTCTTTGAAACTTGACAAAATAAAGGAGTTCTCAGTTTTGTCTCTATGGTTTGTTTCCTCTTCAAGTAGCCCTAAGCACAGACTGTGGAAAAGCACTTTCATTGAGAGGGGTTGCCAAACTTCTAAGAATTAAAGAGTTTCCGAAATATCTGCAAATATTTTTTCACCCAATATTGATGATACTTGGTGGTAATGATCAGTACACAAATCCCACGTGGCTCACCAAACTTTGTTCTTCTAGGTTGAAGCGTTCGTCAACAGAAGCAGTTTTTATATTTAAGATTCCCTCTGCTCTGTCCTATATAGATAGATGAATTTGCAACTCTAAATCCAAGACGGTTCGTAGTAGCTCTTTGAAACTTCACAAAATAAAGGAGTTCTCAGTTTTGTCTCTACGGTTTGTTTCCTCTCAAGTAGCCCTAAGCACAGACTGTTGAAAAGCACTTTCATTGAGAGTGGTTGTCAAGCTTCTAAGAATTAACACGTTTCCGAAATACCAGCATATATTTTTTCACCCAATCTTGATGATACTTGGTGGTAATGATCAGCACACAAATCCCACTTGGCTCACCAAATTTTGTTCTTCTAGGTTGAAGCGTTTGTCTACAGTAGCAGTTTTTATGTTTATATTTCCATCTGCTCTCTCCTATATAGATAGATGAATTTGGAACTCTAAATCCAACATGGTTTGTAGTAGCTCTTTGAAACTTGACAAAATAAAGGAGTTCTCAGTTTTGTCTCTCTGGTTTGTTTCCTCTTTAAGTAGCCCTAAGCACAGACTGTGGAAAAGCACTTTCATTGAGAGGGGTTGTCAAGCTTCTAAGAATTAATGAGTTTCCGAAATACCAGCAAATAATTTTTCACCCAATCTTGATGATACTTGGTGGTAATGATCAGTACACAAATCCCACTTGGCTCACCAAATTTTGTTCTTCTAGGTTGAAGCGTTCATCTACAGAAGCAGTTTTTATATTTAGGATTCCCTCTGCTGTGTCCTAAATAGATAGATGAATTTGGAACTCTAAATCCAACATGGTTCGTAGTAGCTCTTTGAAACTTCACAAAATAAAGGAGTTCTCAGTTTTGTCTCTATGGTTTGTTTCCTCTTCAAAAAGCCCTAAGCACAGACTGTGGAAAAGCACTTACATTGAGAGGGGTTGTCAAGCTTCTAAGAATTAACGCATTTCCGAAATACCAGCAAATATTTTTTCACCCAATCTTGATGAAACTTGGTGGTAATGATCAGTACACAAATCCCACTTGGCTCACCAAATTTTGTTCTTCTAGGTTGAAGCGTTCATCTACAGTAGTAGTTTTTATATTTAGTTTTCCCTCTGTTCTCTCCTATATAGATAGATGAATGTGGAACTCTAAATCCAACATGGTTTGTAGTAGCTCTTTGAAACTTTACAAAATAAAGGAGTTCTCAGTTCTGTCTCTAAGGTTTGTTTCCTCTTCAAGTAGCCCTCAGCACAGACTGTGGTAAAGCACTTTCATTGAGAGAAGTTGCCAAGCTTCTAAGAATTAAGGAGTTTCCGAAATACCAGCAAATATTTTTTCACCCGATCTTGATGATACTTGGTGGTAATGATTTGTACACAAATCCCACTTGGCTCATGAAATTTTGTTCTTCTAGGTTGAAGCGTTCGTGTACATTAGCAGTTTTTATATTTAGGTTTCCTTCTGTTCTCTCTTATATAGATAGATGAATTTGGAACACTAAATCCAACATGGTTTGTAGTAGCTCTTTGAAACTTGACAAAATAAAGGAGTTATCAGTTTTTTCTCTATGGTTTGTTTCCTCTTCAAATAGCCCGAGGCACAGACTGTGGAAAAGCACTTTCATCGAAAGGGGTTGCCAAGCTTCTAAGAATTAACGAGTTTCCGAAATACCAGCAAATATTTTTTTACGCAATCTTGATGATACTTGGTGGTAATGATCAGTACACAAATCCCACTTGGCTCACCAAATTTTGTTCTTATAGGTTGAAGCGTTCGTGTACAGTAGCAGTTTTTATATTTAGGTTTCCTTCTGTTCTCTCCAATATAGATAGATGAATTTGGAACTCTAAATCCAACATGGTTTGGAGTAGCTCTTTGAAACTTGACAAAATAAAGGAGTTCTCAGTTTTGTATCTATTGTTTGTTTCCTCTTCAAGTAGCCCTAGGCACAGACTGTGGAAAAGCACTTTCATTGAGAGGGTTGCCAAACTTCTAAGAATTAACGAGTTTCCGAAATACCTGCAAATATTTTTTCACCCAATATTGATGATACTTGGTGGTAATGATCAGTACACAAATCCCACGTGGCTCACCAAATTTTGTTCTTCTAGGTTTGAAGCGTTCGTCTACAGAAGCAGTTTTTATATTTAAGATTCCCTCTGCTCTGTCCTATATAGATAGATGAATTAGCAACTCTAAATCCAACACGGTTCGTAGTAGCTCTTTGAAACTTCACAAAATAAAGGAGTTCTCAGTTTTGTCTCTATGTTTTGTTTCCTTTTCAAGTAGCCCGAAGCACAGACTGTGGAAAAGCACTTTCATTGAGAGGGGTTGTCAAGCTTCTAAGAATTAACGCGTTTCCGAAATACCAGCATATATTTTTTCACCCAATCTTGATGATACTTGGTGGTAATGATCAGTACACAAATCCCACTTGGCTCACCAAATTTTGTTCTTCTAGGTTGAAGCATTCGTCTACAGTAGCAGTTTTTATATTTATATTTCCATCTGCTCTCTCCTATATAGATAGATGAATTTGGAACTCTAAATCCAACATGGTTCGTAGTAGCTCCTTGAAACTTGACAAAATAAAGGAGTTCTCAGTTTTGTCTCTATGGTTTGTTTCCTCTTTAAATAGCCCAAAGCACAGACTGTGGAAAAGCACTTTCATTGAGAGGGGTTGTCAAGCTTCTAAGAATTAACGAGTTTCCGAAATACCAGCAAATATTTTTTTCACCCAATCTTGATGATACTTGGTGGTAATGATCAGTACACAAATCCCACTTGGCTCACCAAATTTTGTTCTTCTAGGTTGAAGCGTTCGTCTACAGAAGCAGTTTTTATATTTAGGATTCCCTCTGCTCTGTCCTAAATAGATAGATGAACTTGGAACTCTAAATCCAACATGGTTCGTAGTAGCTCTTTGAAACTTGACAAAATAAAGGAGTTCTCAGTTTTGTCTCTATGGTTTGTTTCCTCTTCATAGCCCTAGGCAAAGACTGTTTCAAAGCACTTTCATTGAGAGGGGTTGTCAAGCTTCCAAGAATTAACGATTTTCCGAAATACCAGCAAATATTTTTTCACCCAATCTTGATGAAATTTGGTGGTAATGATCAGTACACAAATCCCACTTGGCTCACCAAATTTTGTTCTTCTAGGTTGAAGCGTTCATCTACAGTAGTAGTTTTTATATTTAGTTTTCCCTCTGTTCTCTCCTATATAGATAGATGAATGTGGAACTCTAAATCCAACATGGTTTGTAGTAGCTCTTTGAAACTAGACAAAAATAAAGGAGTTCTAAGTTCTGTCTCTAATGTTTGTTTCCTCTTCAAGTAGCCCTAGGCACAGTCTGTGGAAAAGCAATTTCATTGAGAGGGGTTGCCAAGCTTCTAAGAATTAACGAGTTTCCGAAATACCAGAAAATTTTTTTTACCCAATCTTGATGATAATTGGTGGTAATGATCAGTACCCAAATCCCACTTGGATCACCAAATTTTGTTCTTCTAGGTTGAAGCGTTCGTCTACAGTAGCAGTTTTATATTTACTTTTCCCTCTGTTCTCTCCTATATAGATAGATGAATTTCGAAATGTAAATCCAACATGGTTCGTAGTAGCTCTTTGAAACTTGACAAAATAAAGGAGATCTCAGTTTGTCTCTATGGTTTGTTTCCTCTTCACGTAGCCCTAGGCACAGACTGTGGAAAATCACTTTCATTGAGAGGGGTTGCCAAGCTTCTAAGAATTGACGAGTTTCCGAAATACCAGCAAATATTTTTTTCACCCAATCTTGATGATACTTGGTGGTAATGATCAGTACACAAATCCCACTTGGCTCACCAAATTTTGTTCTTCTATATTGAAGCGTTCGTCTACAGAAGCAGTTTTTATATTTAGGTTTCCCTCTGTTCTCTCCTGTATAGATAGATAAATTTGGAACTCTAAATCCAACATGGTTTGTAGTAGTTCTTTGAAACTTTACAAAATAAAGGAGTTCTCAGTTTTGTCTCTATGGTTTGTTTCTTCTTCACGTAGCCTTCAGCACAGACTGTGGAAAAGCACTTTCATTGAGAGGGGTTGCCAAGCTTCTAAGAATTAACGAGTTTCCGAAATACCAGCAAATATTTTTTCACCCGATCTTGATGATCTTGGTGGTAATGATTAGTACACAAATCCCACTTGGCTCACGAAATTTTGTTCTTGTAGGTTGTAGCGTTCGTGTACAGTAGCAGTTTTTATATTTAGGTTTCTCTGCTCTCTCCTATATAGATAGATGAATTTGGAACTCTAAATCCAACATGGTTCGCCGTAGCTCTTTGACACTTGACAAAATAAAGGAGTTCTCAGTTTTGTCTCTATGGTTTGTTTCCTCTTCAAGTAGCCCTAGGCACAGACTGTGGGTAGGCAATTTCATTGGGAGGTGTTGCCAAGCTTCTAAGAATTAACGAGTTTCCGAAACCAGCAAATATTTTTTCACCCAATCTTGATGATACTTGGTGGTAATGATCAGTACACAATCCCACTTGGCTCACCATTTTGTTCTTCTTGGTTGAAGCGTTCATCTACAGTAGCAGTTTTTTATATTTGGGTTTCCCTCTGTTCTCTCCAATATAGATAGATGAATTTGGAAATCTAAATCTAACATGGTTCGTAGTAGCTCTTTGAACTTGATAAAATAAAGGAGTTCTTTGTTTTGTCTCTATGGTTTGTTTCCTCTTCATAACCCTAGGCACAGACTGTGGAAAAGCAATTTCATCGAGAGGGGTTGCCAAGCTTCTAAGAATTAACGATTTTCCCAAACACCAGCAAATATTTTTCACCCAATCTTGATGATACTTGGTGGTAATGATCAGTACACAAATCCCACTTGGCTTACCAAATTTTGTTCTTCTAGGTTGAAGCGTTCGTCTACAGTAGCAGTTTTTACATTTAGGTTTCCCTCTGCTCTCTCCTATATAGATAGATGAATTTGGAAATGTAAATCCAACATGGTTTGTAGTAGCTCTTTGAAAATTTACAAAATAAAGGAGTTCTCAGTTTTGTCTCTATGGTTTGTTTCCTCTTCAAGTAGCCCTAAGAACAGACTGTGGAAAAGAACTTTCATTGAGAGGGGTTGCCAAGCTTCTAAGAATTAATGAGTTTCCGAAATACCAGCAAATATTTTTTCACCCGATCTTGAGGATACTTGGTGGTAATGATTAGTACACAAATCCCACTTGGCTCACGAAATTTTGTTCTTCTAGGTTGAAGCGTTCGTGTACAGTAGCAGTTTTTATATTTAGGTTTCCTTCTGTTCTCTCCTATATAGATAATGAACTTGGAACTCTAAATCCAACATGGTTTGTAGTAGCTCTTTGAAACTTGACAAAATAAAGAAGTTCTCAGTTTTGTCTCTATGGTTTGTTTCCTCTTCAAGTAGCCTTAGTTACAGTTTGTGGAAAAGCACTTTCATTGAGATGGGTTGCCAAGCTTCTAAGAATTAACGAGTTTCCGAAATACGAGCAAACACTTTTTTACCCAATCTTGATGATACTTGGTGGTAATGATCAGTACACAAATCCCACTTGGCTCACCAATTTTGTTCTTGTAGGTTGAACGTTCGTCTACAGTAGCAGTTTTTATATTTAGGTTTCCCTCTGTTCTCTCCAATATAGATAGATGAATTTGGAAATCTAAATCTAACATGGTTCGTAGTAGCTCTTTGAAACTTGACAAAATAAAGGAGTTCTCAGTTTTGTCTCTATGGTTTGTTTCCTCTTCAAGTAGCCCTAAGCACAGACTGTAGAAAAGCAATTTCATTGAGAGTGGTTGCCAAGCTTCCAAGAATTAACGAGTTTCCGAAATACCAGCAAATATTTTTTCACCCAATCTTGATGATACTTGGTGTTAATTATCAATACACAAATCCCACTTGGCTCACCAAATTTTGTTCTTCTAGGTTGAAGCGTTCGTCTACAGTAGCAGTTTTTATATTTAGGTTTCCCTCTGTTCTCTCATATATAGATAGATGAATTTGGAAATCTAAATCCAACATGGTTCGTAGAAGCTCTTTGAAACTTGACAAAATAAAGGAGTTCTCAGTTTTGTCTCTATGGTTTGTTTCCTCTTCACATAGCCCTAGGCACAGAGTGTGGAAAAGCACTTTCATTGAAAGGGTTGGCCAAGCTTCTAAGAATTAACGAGTTTCCGAAATACCAGCAAATATTTTTTTCACCCAATCTTGATGATACTTGATGGTAATGATCAGTACACAAATTCCACTTGGCTCACCAAATTTTGTTCTTCTAGGTTGAAGCGTTCATCTACAGTAGTAGTTTTTATATTTAGTTTTCCCACTGTTCTCTCTTATATATATAGATGAATTTGGAACTCAAAATTCAACATGGTTAGTAGAAGCTCTTTGAAACTTGACAAAATAAAGGAGTTCTCAGTTTTGTCTCTATGGTTTGTTTCCTCTTCAAGTAGTCCTAGGCACAGACTGTGGAAAAGCACTTTCATTGAGAGGGGTTGCCAACCTTCTAAGAATTAACGAGTTTCTGAAATACCTGCAAATATTTTTTCACCTAATCTTGAGGATACTTGGTGGTAATGATCAGTACACAAATCCCACTTGGCTCACCAAATTTTGTTCTTCTAGCTTGAAGCGTTCGTCTACAGTAGCAGTTTTATATTTATATTTCCATTTGCTCTCTCCTATATAGATAGATGAATTTGGAACTCTAAATCCAACATGGTTTGTAGTAGCTCTTTGAAACTTGACAAAATAAAGGAGTTCTCAGTTTTGTCTCTATGGTTTGTTTCCTCTTCAAGTAGTCCTAGGCACAGACTGTGGAAAAGCACTTTCATTGAGAGGGGTTGCCACCTTCTAAGAATTAACGAGTTTCCGAAATACCAGAAAATATTTTTTCACCCAATCTTGATGATACTTGGTGGTAATGATCAGTACACAAATCCCACTTGGCTCACAAAATTTTGTTCTTCTAGGTTGAAGTGTTCGTCTCTACAGAATCAGTTTTTATATTTAGGCTTCCCTGTGCTCTGTCCGATATAGATAGATGAATTTGGAACTCTAAATCCAACATGGTTTGTAGTAGCTCTTTGAGACTTGACAAAATAAAGGAGTTCTCAGTTTTGTCTCTATGGTTTGTTTCCTCTTTAAGTAGCCCTAAGCACAGACTGTGGAAAAGCACTTTCATTGAGAGGGGTTGTAAAGCTTCTAAGAATCAACGAGTTTCCGAAATACTAGAAAATATTTTTTCACCCAATCTTGATGATACTTGGTGGTAAGGATCAGTACACAAATCCCAGTTGGCTCACCAAATTTTGTTCTTCTAGGTTGAAGTGTTCGTCTACAGAATCAGTTTTTATATTTAGGCTTCCCTCTGCTCTGTCCTATATAGATAGATGAATTTGGAACTCTAAATCCAACATGGTTTTTAGTAGCTCTTTGAATCTTCACAAAATAAAGGAGTTCTCAGTTTTGTCTCTATGGTTTGTTTCCTCTTCAAGTAGCCTTAGGCACAGACTGTGTAAAAGCACTTTCATTGATAGGGGTTTCCAACCTTCTAAGAATTAGCGAGTTTCCGAAATACCAGCAAATATTTTTTCACCCAATCTTGATGAAACTTGGTGGTAATGATCAGTACACAAATCCCACTTGGCTCACCAAATTTTGTTCTTCTAGGTTGAAGCGTTCATCTACAGTAGTAGTTTTTATATTTAGTTTTCCCTCTGTTCTCTCCTATAAAGATAGATGAATGTGGATCTCTAAATCCAACATGGTTTGTAGTAGCTCTTTGAAACTTGACAAATAAAGGAGTTCTCAGTTTTGTCTCTATGGTTTGTTTCCTCTTTAAGTAGCCCTAAGCACAGACTGTGGAAAAGCACTTTCATTGAGAGGGGTTGTCAAGCTTCTAAGAATTAACGAGTTTCCGAAATACCAGCAAATATTTTTTCACCCAATCTTGATGATACTTGGTGGTAATTATCAGTACACAAATCCCACTTGGCTCAGCAAATTTTGTTCTTCTAGGTTGAAGCGTTCGTGTACAGTAGCAGTTTTTATATTTAGGTTTCCCTCTGTTCTCTCCAATATAGATAGATGCATTTGGAACTCTAAATCCAACATGGTTTGGAGTAGCTCTTTGAAACTTGACAAAATAAAGGAGTTCTCAGTTTTGTCTCTATGGTTTGTTTCCTCTTCAAGTAGCCCTAAGCACAGACTGTGGAAAAGCACTTTCATTGAGAGGGGTTGCCAAACTTCTAAGAATTAAAGAGTTTCCGAAATATCTGCAAATATTTTTTCACCCAATATTGATGATACTTGGTGGTAATGATCAGTACACAAATCCCACGTGGCTCAACAAACTTTGTTCTTCTAGGTTGAAGCGTTCGTCAACAGAAGCAGTTTTTATATTTAAGATTCCCTCTGCTCTGTCCTATATAGATAGATGAATTTGCAACTCTAAATCCAACACGGTTCGTAGTAGCTCTTTGAAACTTCACAAAATAAAGGAGTTCTCAGTTTTGTCTCTACGGTTTGTTTCCTCTCAAGTAGCCCTAAGCACAGACTGTTGAAAAGCACTTTCATTGAGAGTGGTTGTCAAGCTTCTAAGAATTAACACGTTTCCGAAATACCAGCATATATTTTTTCACCCAATCTTGATGATACTTGGTGGTAATGATCAGTACACAAATTCCACTTGGCTCACCAAATTTTGTTCTTCTAGGTTGAAGCGTTTGTCTACAGTAGCAGTTTTTATGTTTATATTTCCATCTGCTCTCTCCTATATAGATAGATGAATTTGGAACTCTAAATCCAACATGGTTTGTAGTAGCTCTTTGAAACTTGACAAAATAAAGGAGTTCTCAGTTTTGTCTCTCTGGTTTGTTTCCTCTTTAAGTAGCCCTAAGCACAGACTGTGGAAAAGCACTTTCATTGAGAGGGGTTGTGAAGCTTCTAAGAATTAATGAGTTTCCGAAATATCAGCAAATATTTTTTCACCCAATCTTGATGATACTTGGTGGTAATGATCAGTACACAAATCCCACTTGGCTCACCAAATTTTGTTCTTCTAGGTTGAAGCGTTCATCTACAGAAGCAGTTTTTATATTTAGGATTCCCTCTGCTGTGTCCTAAATAGATAGATGAATTTGGAACTCTAAATCCAACATGGTTCGTAGTAGCTCTTTGAAACTTCACAAAATAAAGGAGTTCTCAGTTTTGTCTCTATGGTTTGTTTCCTCTTCAAATAGCCCTAAGCACAGACTGTGGAAAAGCACTTACATTGAGAGGGGTTGTCAAGCTTCTAAGAATTAACGCATTTCCGAAATACCAGCAAATATTTTTTCACCCAATCTTGATGAAACTTGGTGGTAATGATCAGTACACAAATCCCACTTGGCTCACCAAATTTTGTTCTTCTAGGTTGAAGCGTTCATCTACAGTAGTAGTTTTTATATTTAGTTTTCCCTCTGTTCTCTCCTATATAGATAGATGAATTTGGAACTCTAAATCCAACATGGTTTGTAGTAGCTCTTTGAAACTTTACAAAATAAAGGAGTTCTCAGTTCTGTCTCTAAGGTTTGTTTCCTCTTCAAGTAGCCCTCAGCACAGACTGTGGTAAAGCACTTTCATTGAGAGAAGTTGCCAAGCTTCTAAGAATTAAGGAGTTTCCGAAATACCAGCAAATATTTTTTCACCCGATCTTGATGATACTTGGTGGTAATGATTTGTACACAAATCCCACTTGGCTCATGAAATTTTGTTCTTCTAGGTTGAAGCGTTCGTGTACATTAGCAGTTTTTATATTTAGGTTTCCTTCTGTTCTCTCTTATATAGATAGTTGAATTTGGAACACTAAATCCAACATGGTTTGTAGTAGCTCTTTGAAACTTGACAAAATAAAGGAGTTATCAGTTTTTTCTCTATGGTTTGTTTCCTCTTCAAATAGCCCGAGGCACAGACTGTGGAAAAGCACTTTCATCGAAAGGGGTTGCCAAGCTTCTAAGAATTAACGAGTTTCCGAAATACCAGCAAATATTTTTTTACGCAATCTTGATGATACTTGGTGGTAATGATCAGTACACAAATCCCACTTGGCTCACCAAATTTTGTTCTTATAGGTTGAAGCGTTCGTGTACAGTAGCAGTTTTTATATTTAGGTTTCCTTCTGTTCTCTCCAATATAGATAGATGAATTTGGAACTCTAAATCCAACATGGTTTGGAGTAGCTCTTTGAAACTTGACAAAATAAAGGAGTTCTCAGTTTTGTATCTATTGTTTGTTTCCTCTTCAAGTAGCCCTAGGCACAGACTGTGGAAAAGCACTTTCATTGAGAGGGTTGCCAAACTTCTAAGAATTAACGAGTTTCCAAAATACCTGCAAATATTTTTTCACCCAATATTGATGATACTTGGTGGTAATGATCAGTACACAAATCCCACGTGGCTCACCAAATTTTGTTCTTCTAGGTTTGAAGCGTTCGTCTACAGAAGCAGTTTTTATATTTAAGATTCCCTCTGCTCTGTCCTATATAGACAGATGAATTAGCAACTCTAAATCCAACACGGTTCGTAGTAGCTCTTTGAAACTTCACAAAATAAAGGAGTTCTCAGTTTTGTCTCTATGGTTTGTTTCCTTTTCAAGTAGCCCGAAGCACAGACTGTGGAAAAGCACTTTCATTGAGAGGGGTTGTCAAGCTTCTAAGAATTAACGCGTTTCCGAAATACCAGCATATATTTTTTCACCCAAACTTGATGATACTTGGTGGTAATGATCAGTACACAAATCCCACTTGGCTCACCAAATTTTGTTCTTCTAGGTTGAAGCGTTCGTATACAGTAGCAGTTTTTATATTTATATTTCCATCTGCTCTCTCCTATATAGATAGATGAATTTGGAACTCTAAATCCAACATGGTTCGTAGTAGCTCCTTGAAACTTGACAAAATAAAGGAGTTCTCAGTTTTGTCTCTATGGTTTGTTTCCTCTTTAAATAGCCCAAAGCACAGACTGTGGAAAAGCACTTTCATTGAGAGGGGTTGTCAAGCTTCTAAGAATTAACGAGTTTCCGAAATACCAGCAAATATTTTTTCACCCAATCTTGATGATACTTGGTGGTAATGATCAGTACACAAATCCCACTTGGCTCACCAAATTTTGTTCTTCTAGGTTGAAGCGTTCGTCTACAGAAGCAGTTTTTATATTTAGGATTCCCTCTGCTCTGTCCTAAATAGATAGATGAACTTGGAACTCTAAATCCAACATGGTTCGTAGTAGCTCTTTGAAACTTGACAAAATAAAGGAGTTCTCAGTTTTGTCTCTATGGTTTGTTTCCTCTTCATAGCCCTAGGCAAAGACTGTTTCAAAGCACTTTCATTGAGAGGGGTTGTCAAGCTTCTAAGAATTAACGCATTTCCGAAATACCAGCAAATATTTTTTCACCCAATCTTGATGAAACTTGGTGGTAATGATCAGTACACAAATCCCACTTGGCTCACCAAATTTTGTTCTTCTAGGTTGAAGCGTTCATCTACAGTAGTAGTTTTTATATTTAGTTTTCCCTCTGTTCTCTCCTATATAGATAGATGAATGTGGAACTCTAAATCCAACATGGTTTGTAGTAGCTCTTTGAAACTAGACAAAATAAAGGAGTTCTAAGTTCTGTCTCTAATGTTTGTTTCCTCTTCAAGTAGCCCTCAGCACAGACTGTGGAAAAGCACTTTCATTGAGAGAAGTTGCCAAGCTTCTAAGAATTAAGGAGTTTACGAAATACCAGCAAATATTTTTTCACCCGATCTTGATGATACTTGGTGGTAATGATTTGTACACAAATCCCAATTGTTTCATGAAATTTTGTTCTTCTAGGTTGAAGCGTTCGTGCACAGTAGCAGTTTTTATATTTAGGTTTCCTTCTATTCTCTCTGATATAGATAGATGAATTTGGAACTCTAAATCCAACATGGTTCGTAGTAGCTCTTTGAAACTTGACAAAATAAAAGAGTTCTCAGTTTTGTCTCTATGGTTTGTTTCCTCTTTAAGTAGCCCTAAGCACAGACTGTGGAAAAGCACTTTCATTGAGAGGGGTTGTCATGCTTCTAAGAATTAACGAGTTTCCGAAATACCAGCATATATTTTTTCACCCAATCTTGATGATACTTGGTGGAAATGATCAGTACCCAAATCCCACTTGGCTCACCAAATTTTGTTCTTCTAGGTTGAAGCGTTCGTCTACAGTAGCAGTTTTTATATTTAGGTTTCCCTCTGCTCTCTCCTATATAGATACATGAATTTGGAACTTTAAATCCAACATGGTTTGTAGTAGCTCTTTGAAACTTGACAAAATAAAGGAGTTCTCAGTTTTGTCTCTATGGTGTGTTTCCGCTTTAAGTAGCCCTAAGCACAGACTGTGTAAAAGCACTTTCATTGAGAGGGGTTGCCAAGCTTCTAATAATTAACGAGTTTCCCAAATACCAGCAAATATTTTTCACCCAATCTTGATGATTCTTGGTGGTAATGATCAGTACACAAATCCCACTTGGCTCACCAAATTTTGTTCTTCTAGGTTTAAGCGTTCATCTACAGTAGTAGTTTTTACATTTAGTTTTCCCTCTGTTCTCTCCTATATAGATTGATGAATGTGGAACTCTAAATCCAACATGATTTGTAGTAGCTCTTTGAAACTTGACAAAATAAAGGAGGTCTCAGTTTTGTCTCTATGGTTTTTTCCTCTTCAAGTAGCCCTCAGCACAGACTGTGGAAAAGCACTTTCATTGAGAGGGGTTGCCAAGCTTCTAAGAATTAACGACTTCCCGAAATACCAGCAAATATTTTTTCACCCGATCTTGATCATACTTGGTGGTAATGATTAGTACACAAATCCCACTTGGCTCACGAAATTTTGTTCTTCTAGGTTGAAGCGTTCGTGTACAGTAGCAGTTTTATATTTAGGTTTCCTTCTGTTCTCTCCTATATAGATAGATGAATTTGGAACTCTAAATCCCACGTGGTTTGTAGTATCTCTTTGAAACTTGACAAAATAAAGGAGTTCTCAGTTTTGTCTCTATGGTTTGTTTAGTCTTCAAGTAGCCCTAGGCACAGACTGTGGAAAAGCACTTTCATCGAGAGGGGTTGCCAAGCTTCTAAGAATTAACGAGTTTCCGAAATACCAGCAAATATTTCTTTTACCCAATCTTGATGATACTTGGTGGTAATGATCAGTACACAAATCCCTCTTGGCTCACCAAATTTTGTTCTTCTAGGTTGAACCGTTCGTCTACAGTAGCAGTTTTTATATTTAGATTTCCATCTGCTCAATCCAATATAGATAGATGAATTTGGAACTCTAAGTCCAACATGGTTTGTAGTAGCTCTTTGAAACTTGACAAAATAAAGGAGTTCTCAGTTTTGTCTCTATGGTTTGTTTCCTCTTCAAGTTTCCCTAGGCACAGACTTTGGAAAAGCACTTTCATTGAGAGGGTTGCCAAACTTCTAAGAATTAACGAGTTTCCGAAATACCTGCAAATATTTTTTCACCCAATATTGATGATACTTGGTGGTAATGATCAGTACACAAATCCCACGTGGCTCACCAAATTTTGTTCTTCTAGGTTGAAGCGTTCGTCTACAGAAGCAGTTTTTATATTTAAGATTCCCTCTGCTCTGTCCTATATAGATAGATGAATTTGCAACTCTAAATCCAACACGGTTCGTAGTAGCTCTTTGAAACTTCACAAAATAAAGGAGTTCTCAGTTTTGTCTCTATGGTTTGTTTCCTCTTCAAGTAGCCCGAAGCACAGACTGTGGAAAAGCACTTTCATTGAGAGGGTTGCCAAACTTCTAAGAATTAACGAGTTTCCGAAATACCTGCAAATATTTTTTCACCCAATATTGATGATACTTGGTGGTAATGATCAGTACACAAATCCCACTTGGCTCACCAAATTTTGTTCTTCTAGGTTGAAGCGTTCATCTACAGTAGTAGTTTTTATATTTAGTTTTCCCACTGTTCTCTCTTATATATATAGATGAATTTGGAACTCAAAATTCAACATGGTTAGTAGAAGCTCTTTGAAACTTGACAAAATAAAGGAGTTCTCAGTTTTGTCTCTATGGTTTGTTTTCTCTTTAAGTAGCCTTATGCACAGACTGTGGAAAAGCACTTTCACTGAGAGGGGTTGCCAACCTTCTAAGAATTAACGAGTTTCCGAAATACCTGCAAATATTTTTTCACCCAATCTTGATGATACTTGGTGGTAATGATCAGTACACAAATCCCACTTGGCTCACCAAATTTTGTTCTTCTAGGTTGAAGCGTTCGTCTACAGTAGCAGTTTTTATATTTAGGTTTCCCTCTGTTCTCTCCTATACAGATAGATGAATTTGGAAATCTAAATCCAACATGGTTCGTAGTAGCTCTTTGAAACTTGACAAAATAAAGGAGTTCTCAGTTTTGTCTCTATGGTTTGTTTCCTCTTCCTAGCCCTAGGCACAGACTGTGGAAAAGCACTTTCATTGAGAGGGGTTGCCAAGCTTCTAAGAATTAACGAGTTTCCCAAATAACAGCAAATATTTTTTTCACCCAATCATGATGATACTTGGTGGTAATGATCAGTACACAAATTTCACTTGGCTCACCAAATTTTGTTCTTCTAGGTTGAAGCGTTCATCTACAGAAGTAGTATTTATATTTAGTTTTCCCTCTGTTCTCTCCTATATAGATAGATGAATTTGGAACTCTAAATCCAACATGGTTTGTAGTAGCTCTTTGAAACTTTACAAAATAAAGGAGGTCTTAGTTTTGTCTCCATGGTTTGTTTCCCCTTCAAGTAGCCCTCAGCACAGACTGTGGAAAAGCACTTTCATCGAGAGGGGTTGCCAAGCTTCTAAGAATTAACGATTTTCCGAAATACCAGCAAATATTTTTTCACCCGATCTTAATGATACTTGGTGGTAATGATTAGTACACAAATCCCACTTGGCTCACGAAATTTTGTTCTTCTCGGTTGAAGCATTCGTGTACAGTAGCTGTTTTTATATTTAGTTTTCCCTCTGTTCTCTCCTATATAGATAGATGAATTTGGAACTGTAAATCCAACATGGTTTGTAGTAGCCCTTTGAAACTTGACAAAATAAAGGAGTTCTCAGTTTTGTCTCTATGGATTGTTTCCTCTTCAAGTTGCCTTCGGCACAGACTGTGGAAAAGCACTTTCATTGAGATGGGTTGCAAAGTTTCTAAGAATTAACGAGTTTCCGAATTACGAGCAAACACTTTTTCACCCAATCTTGATGATACTGTGTGGTAATGATCAGTACACAAATCCCACTTGGCTCACCAAATTTTGTTCTTCTAGGTTGAAGTGTTCGTCTACAATAGCAGTTTTTATATTTAGGTTTCCTCTGCTCTCTCCTATATAGATAGATGAATTTGGAACTCTAAATTAAACATGGTTCGTCGTAGCTCTTTGAAACTTGAAAAAATAAAGGAGTTCTCAGTTTTGTCTCTATGGTTTGTTTCCTCTTCAAGTAGCCCTAGGCACAGACTTGGAAAAGCAATTTTATTGAGAGGGGTTGCCAAGCTTCTAAGAATTAACGAGTTTCCCAAATACCAGCAAATATTTTTCACCCAATCTTGATGATACTTGGTGGTAATGATCAGGACACAAATCCCACTTGGCTCACCAAATTTTGTTCTTCTAGGTTGAAGCGTTCATCTACAGTAGCAGTTTTTATATTTTGTTTTCCCACTGTTCTCCCCTATATAGATAGATGAAGTTGGAACACTAAATCCAACATGGTTTGTAGTAGCTCTTTGAAACTTTACAAAATAAAGGAGTTCTCAGTTTTGTCTCTATGGTTTATTTCCTCTTCAAGTAGCCTTCAGCAAGGATTGTTTAAAAGCACTTTCATTGAGAGGGGTTGCCAAGCTTCTAAGAATTAATGAGTTTCCGAAATACCAGCAAATATTTTTTCACCCGATCTTGATGATACTTGGTGGTAATGATTAGTACACAAATCCCAATTGGCTCACGTAATTTTGTTCTTCAAGGTTGAAGCGTTCGTGTACAGTAGCAGTTTTTATATTTAGGTTTCCTTCTGTTCTCTCCTATATAGATAGATGAATTTGGAACTCTAAATCCAACATGGTTTGTAGTAGCTCTTTGAAACTTGACAAAATAAAGGGGTTCTCAGTTTTGTCTCTATGGTTTGTTTCCTCTTCAAGTAGCCATAGGCACAGTTTGTGGAAAGCACTTTTATTGAGAGGGGTTGCCAAGCTTCTAAGAATTAACGAGTTTCCGAAATACGAGCAAACACTTTTTCACCCAATCTTGATGATACTTTGTGGTAATGATCAGTACACAAATCCCACTTGGCTCACCAAATTTTGTTCTTCTAGGTTGAAGCGTTCATCTACAGTAGCAGTTTTTATATTTAGGTTTCCTCTGCTTTCTCCTATATAGATAGATGAATTTGGAACTCTAAATCCAACATGGTTCATAGTAGCTCTTTGAAACTTGACAAAATAAAGGAGTTCTCAGTTTTGTCTCTATGGTTTGTTTCCTCTTCAAGTAGCCCTAGGCACAGACTGTAGAAAAGCAATTTCATTGAGAGGGGTTGCCAAGCTTTCAAGAATTAACGAGTTTCCGAAATACCAGCAAATATTTTTTCACCCAATCTTGATGATACTTGGTGTTAATTATAAGTACACAAATCCCACTTGGCTCACCAAATTTTGTTCTTCTAGGTTGAAGCGTTCGTCTACAGTAGCAGTTTTTATATTTAGGTTTCCCTCTGTTCTCTCATATATAGATAGATGAATTTGGAAATCTAAATCCAACATAATTCGTAAAAGCTCTTTGAAACTTGACAAAATAAAGGAGTTCTCAGTTTTGTCTCTATGGTTTGTTTCCTCTTCACATAGCCCTAGGCACAGACTGTGGAAAAGCACTTTCATTGAAAGGGGTTGCCAAGCTTCTAAGAATTAACGAGTTTCCGAAATACCAGCAAATATTTTTTTCACCCAATCTTGATGATACTTGATGGTAATGATCAGTACACAAATTCCACTTGGCTCACCAAATTTTGTTCTTCTAGGTTGAAGCGTTCATCTACAGTAGTAGTTTTTATATTTAGTTTTCCCACTGTTCTCTCTTATATATATAGATGAATTTGGAACTCAAAATTCAACATGGTTAGTAGAAGCTCTTTGAAACTTGACAAAATAAAGGAGTTCTCAGTTTTGTCTCTATGGTTTGTTTTATCTTTAAGTAGCCCTATGTACAGACTGTGGAAAAGCACTTTCACTGAGAGGGGTTGCCAACCTTCTAAGAATTAACGAGTTTCCGAAATACCTGCAAATATTTTTTCATCCAATCTTGATGATACTTGGTGGTAATGATCAGTACACAAATCCCACTTGGCTAACCAAATTTTGATCTTCTAGGTTGAAGCGTTCGTCTACAGTAGCAGTTTTTATATTTAGGTTTCCCTCTGTTCTCTCCTATACAGATAGATGAATTTGGAAATCTAAATCCAACATGGTTCGTAGAAGCTCTTTGAAACTTGACAAAATAAAGGAGTTCTCAGTTTTGTGTCTATGGTTTGTTTCCTCTTCCTAGCCCTAGGCACAGACTGTGGAAAAGCACTTTCATTGAGAGGGGTTGCCAAGCTTCTAAGAATTAACGAGTTTCCCAAATACCAGCAAATATTTTTTTCACCCAATCTTGATGATACTTGGTGGTAATGATCAGTACACAAATTTCACTTGGCTCACCAAATTTTGTACTTCTAGGTTGAAGCGTTCATCTACAGTAGTAGTATCTATATTTAGTATTCCCTCTGTTCTCTCCTATATAGATAGATGAATTTGGAATTCTAAATCCAACATGGTTTGTAGTAGCTCTTTGAAACTTTACAAAATAAAGGAGGTCTTAGTTTTGTCTCCATGGTTTGTTTCCCCTTCAAGTAGCCCTCAGCACAGACTGTGGAAAAGCACTTTCATCGAGAGGGGTTGCCAAGCTTCTAAGAATTAACGAGTTTCCGAAATACAAGGAAATATTTTTTCACCCGATCTTGATAATACTTGGTGGTAATGATTAGTACACAAATCCGACTTGGCTCACCAAATTTTGTTCTTCTAGGTTGAAGCGTTCGTGTACAGTAGCAGTTTTTATATTTAGGTTTCCTTCTGTTCTCTCCTATATAAATAGATGAATTTGGAACTCTAAATCCAACATGGTTTGTTGTAGCTCTTTGAATCTTGACAAATAAAGGAGTTCTCAGTTTTGTCTCTATGGTTTGTTTCCTCTTCAAGTAGCCCTAGGCACAGACTGTGGAACAGCACTCTCATCGAGAGGGGTTGCCAACCTTCTAAGAATTAACGAGTTTCATAAATACCTGCAAATATTTTTTCACCCAATCTTGATGACACATTGTGTTAATGATCAGTACACAAATCCCACTTGGCTCACCAAATTTTGTTCTTCTAGGTTGAAGCGTTCGTCTACAGTAGTAGTTTTTATATTTAGGTTTCCATCTGCTCTCACCTATATTGATAGATGAATTTGGAACCCTAAATCCAACATGGTTTGTAGTAGCTCTTTGAAACTTGACAAAATAAAGGAGTTCTCAGTTTTGTCTCTATGGTTTGTTTCCTCTTTAAGTAGCCCTAAGCACAGAATGAGTAAAAGCACTTTCATTGAGAGGGGTTGCCTACCTTCTAAGAATTAACAAGTTTCCGAAATACAAGCGAACACTTTTTCACCCAATCTTGATGATACTTGGTGGTAATGATCAGTACCTAAATCCCACTTGGCTCACCAAATTTTGTTCTTCTAGGTTGAAGCGTTCGTCTACAGTAGTAGTTTTTATATTTAGGTTTCCATCTGCTCTCTCCTATATAGATAGATGAATTTGGAACTCTAAATCGAACATGGTTTGTAGTAGCTCTTTGAAACTTGACAAAATAAAGGAGTGCTCAGTTTTGTCTCTATGCTTTGTTTCCTCTTTAAGTAGTCCTATGCACAGACTGTGGAAAAGCACTTTCATTGAGAGGGGTTGCCAAGCTTCTAAGAATTAACGAGTTTCAGAAATACCAGCAAATATTTTTTCACCCAATCTTGAGGATACTTGGTGGTAATGAACAGTACTCAAATCCCACTTGGCTCACCAAATTTTGTTCTTCTAGGTTGAAGCGTTCGTCTATAGTAGCAGTTTTTATATTTAGGATTCCCTCTTCTCTCCTATATAGATAGATGAATTTGGAACTCTAAATCCAACATGGTTTGTAGTAGCTCTTTGAAACTTGACAAAATAAAGGAGTTCTCAGTTTTGTCTCGATGGTTTGTTTCCTCTTCAAGTAGCCCTCAGCACAGACTGTGGAAAAGCACTTTCATTGAGAGAAGATTCCAAGCTTCTAAGAATTAACGATTTTCCGAAATACCAGGAAATATTTTTTCACCCGATCTTGATGATACTTGGTGGTAATGATTAGTACACAAATCCCACTTGGCTCACCAAATTTTGTTCTTCTAGGTTGAAGCGTTCGTGTACAGTAGCAGTATTTATATTTAGGTTTCCATCTGCTCTCTCCTATATAGATAGATGAATTTGGAACTCTAAATCCAACATGGTTTGTAGTAGCTCTTTGAAACTTGACAAAATAAAGGAGTGCTCAGTTTTGTCTCTATGCTTTGTTTCCTCTTTAAGTAGCCCTATGCACAGACTGTGTAAAAGCACTTTCATTCAGAGGGGTTGTCAAGATTCTAAGAATTAACGCGTTTCCGAAATACCAGCAAATATTTTTTTACCCAATCTTGATGATACTTGGTGGTAATGATCAGTACACAAATCCCACTTGGCTCACCAAATTTTGTTCTTCTAGGTTGAAGCGTTCGTCTACAGTAGCAGTTTTTATATTTAGGTTTCCTCTGCTCTCTCCTATTAGATAGATGAACTTGGAACTCTAAATCCAACATGGTTCGTAGTAGCTCTTTGAAACTTGACAAAATAAAGGAGTTCTCAGTTTTGTCTCTATGGTTTGTTTCCTCTTCATAGCCCTAGGCAAAGACTGTTTCAAAGCACTTTCATTGAGAGGGGTTGCCAACCTTCTAAGAATTAACGAGTTTCCGAAATACCTGCAAATATTTTGTCACCTAATCTTGAGGATACTTTTGGTAATGATCAGTACACAAATCCCACTTGGCTCACCAAATTTTGTTCTTCTAGCTTGAAGCGTTCGTCTACAGTAGCAGTTTTTATATTTATATTTCCATCTGCTCTCTCCTATATAGATAGATGAATTTGGAACTCTAAATCCAACATGGTTTGTAGTAGCTCTTTGAGACTTGACAAAATAAAGGAGTTCTCAGTTTTGTCTCTATGGTTTGTTTCCTCTTTAAGTAGCCCTAAGCACAGACTGTGGAAAAGCACTTTCATTGAGAGGGGTTGTAAAGCTTCTAAGAATTAACGAGTTTCCGAAATACCAGAAAATATTTTTTCACCAAATCTTGATGATACTTGGTGGTAATGATCAGTACACAAATCCCACTTGGCTCACCAAATTTTGTTCTTCTAGGTTGAAGTGTTCGTCTACAGAATCAGTTTTTATATTTAGGCTTCCCTCTGCTCTGTCCTATATAGATAGATGAACTTGGAACTCTAAATCCAACATGGTTTTTACTAGCTCTTTTAATCTTCACAAAATAAAGGAGTTCTCAGTTTTGTCTCTATGGTTTGTTTCCTCTTCAAGTAGCCCTAGGCACATACTGTGTAAAAGCACTTTCATTGATAGGGGTTTCCAACCTTCTAAGAATTAACGAGTTTCCGAAATACCAGCAAATATTTTTTCACCCAATCTTGATGATACTTGGTGGTAATGATCAATACACAAATCCCACTTGGCTAACCAAATTTAGTTCTTCTAGGTTGAAGCGTTCGTCTACAGTAGAAGTTTTTATATTTAGGATTCCCTCTGCTCTCTCCTATATAGATAGATGAATTTGGAACTCTAAATCCAACATGGTTCGTAGTAGCTCTTTGAAACTTGACAAAATAAAGGAGTTCTCAGTTTTGTCTCTATGGTTTGTTTCCTCATCAAGTAGTCCTAGGCACAGACAGTGGAAAAGCACTGTCATTGAGAGGGGTTGCCAACCTTCTAAGAATTAACGAGTTTCCGAAATACCTGCAAATATTTTTTCACCTAATCTTGAGGATACTTGGTGGTAATGATCAGTACACAAATCCCACTTGGCTCACCAAATTTTGTTCTTCTAGCTTGAAGCGTTCGTCTACAGTAGCAGTTTTTATATTTAGGTTTCCTCTGCTCTCTCCTATATAGATAGATGAACTTGGAACTCTAAATCCAACATGGTTCGTAGTAGCTCTTTGAAACTTGACAAAATAAAGGAGTTCTCAGTTTTGTCTCTATGGTTTGTTTCCTCTTCATAGCCCTAGGCAAAGACTGTGGAAAAGCACTTTCATCGAGAGGGGTTGCCAAGCTTCTAAGAATTAACGAGTTTCCCAAATATCAACAAATATTTTTCACCCAATCTTGGTGATACTTGGTGGTAATTATCAGTACACAAATCCCACTTGGCTCACCAAATTTTGTTCTTCTAGGTTGAAGTGTTCATCTACAGAAGCAGTTTTTATATTTAGGATTCCGTCTGCTCTGTCCTATATAGATAGATGAATTTGGAACTCTAAATCCAACATGGTTCGTAGTAGCTCTTTGAATCTTCACAAAATAAAGGAGTTCTCAGTTTTGTCTCTATGGTTTGTTTCCTCTTCAAGTAGCCCTAAGCACAGACTGTGGAAAAGCACTTTCATTGAGAGGGGTTGTCAAGAATCTAAGAATTAACGCATTTCCGAAATACCAGCAAATATTTTTTCACCCAATCTTGATGAAACTTGGTGGTAATGATCAGTACACAAATCCCACTTGGCTCACCAAATTTTGTTCTTCTAGGTTGAAGCGTTCATCTACAGTAGTAGTTTTTATATTTAGTTTTCCCTCTGTTCTCTCCTATATAGATAGATGAATGTGGATCTCTAAATCCAACATGGCTTGTAGTAGCTCTTTGAAACTTGACAAAATAAAGGAGTTCTCAGTTTTGTCTCTATGGTTTGTTTCCTCTTTAAGTAGCCCTAAGCACAGACTGTGGAAAAGCACTTTCATTGAGAGGGGTTGTCAAGCTTCTAAGAATTAACGAGTTTCCGAAATACCAGCATATATTTTTTCACCCAATCTTGATGATACTTGGTGGTAATGATCAGTACACAAATCCCACTTGGCTCACTAAATTTTGTTGTTCTAGGTTGAAGCGTTCATCTACAGAAGCAGTTTTTATATTTAGGATTCCCTCTGCTCTGTCCTAAATAGATAGATGAATTTGGAACTCTAAATCAAACATGGTTCGTAGTAGGTCTTTGAAACTTCACAAAATAAAGGAGTTCTCAGTTTTGTCTCTATGGTTTGTTTCCTCTTTAAGTAGCCCTAAGCACAGACTGTGGAAAAGCACTTTCATTGAGAGGGGTTGTAAAGCTTCTAAGAATTAACGAGTTTCCGAAATACCAGAAAATATTTTTTCACCAAATCTTGATGATACTTGGTGGTAATGATCAGTACACAAATCCCACTTGGCTCACCAAATTTTGTTCTTCTAGGTTGAAGTGTTCGTCTACAGAATCAGTTTTTATAATTAGGCTTCCCTCTGCTCTGTCCTATATAGATAGATGAATTTGGAACCAACATGGTTTTTAGTAGCTCTTTGAATCTTCACAAAATAAAGGAGTTCTCAGTTTTGTCTCTATGGTTTGTTTCCTCTTCAAGTAGCCCTAGGCACATACTGTGTAAAAGCACTTTCATTGATAGGGGTTTCCAACCTTCTAAGAATTAACGAGTTTCCGAAATACCAGCAAATATTTTTTCACCCAATCTTGATGATACTTGGTGGTAATGATCAATACACAAATCCCACTTGGCTAACCAATTTTTGTTCTTCTAGGTTGAAGCGTTCGTCTACAGTAGAAGTTTTTATATTTAGGATTCCCTCTGCTCTGTCCTAAATAGATAGATGAATTTGGAACTCTAAATCAAACATGGTTCGTAGTAGCTCGTTGAAACTTGACAAAATAAAGGAGTTCTCAGTTTTGTCTCTATGGTTTGTTTCCTCATCAAGGAGTCCTAGGCACAGACAGTGGAAAAGCACTGTCATTGAGAGGGGTTGCCAACCTTCTAAGAATTAACGAGTTTCCGAAATACCTGCAAATATTTTTTCACCTAATCTTGAGGATACTTGGTGGTAATGATCAGTACACAAATCCCACTTGGCTCACCAAATTTTGTTCTTCTAGGTTTAAGCGTTCGTCTATAGTAGCAGTTTTTATATTTAGGATTTCCTCTTCTCTCCTATATAGATAGATGAATTTGGAACTCTAAATCCAACATGGTTTGTAGTAGCTCTTTGAAACTTGACAAAATAAAGGAGTTCTCAGTTTTGTCTCGATGGTTTGTTTCCTCTTCAAGTAGCCCTCAGCACAGACTGTGGAAAAGCACTTTCATTGAGAGAAGTTTCCAAGCTTCTAAGAATTAACGATTTTCCGAAATACCAGGAAATATTTTTTCACCCGATCTTGATGATACTTGGTGGTAATGATTAGTACACAAATCCCACTTGGCTCACCAAATTTTGTTCTTCTAGGTTGAAGCGTTCGTGTACAGTAGCAGTTTTTATATTTAGGTTTCCATCTGCTCTCTCCTATATAGATAGATGAATTTGGAACTCTAAATCCAACATGGTTTGTAGTAGCTCTTTGAAACTTGACAAAATAAAGGAGTGCTCAGTTTTGTCTCTATGGTTTGTTTCCTCTTCAAGTAGCCCTAGGCACAGACTGTGGAAAAGCACTTTCATTGAGATGGGTTGTCAAGCTTCTAAGAATTAACGAGTTTCCGAAATACCAGCATATATTTTTTCACCCAATCTTGATGATACTTGGTGGTAATGATCAGTACACAAATCCCACTTGGCTCACTGAATTTTGTTGTTCTAGGTTGAAGCGTTCATCTACAGAAGCAGTTTTTATATTTAGGATTCCCTCTGCTGTGTCCTAAATAGATAGATGAATTTGGAACTCTAAATCAAACATGGTTCGTAGTAGCTCTTTGAAACTTCACAAAATAAAGGAGTTCTCAGTTTTGTCTCTATGGTTTGTTTCCTCTTCAAGTAGCCCTAAGCACAGACTGTGGAAAAGCACTTTCATTGAGAGGGGTTGTCAAGCTTCTAAGAATTAATGCATTTCCGAAATACCAGCAAATATTTTTTCACCCAATCTTGATGAAACTTGGTGGTAATGATTAGTACACAAATCCCACTTGGCTCACGAAATTTTGTTCTTCTCGGTTGAAGCGTTCGTGTACAGTAGCACTTTTTATTATTAGGTTTCCTTATGTTCTCTCCTATATAGATAGATGAATTTCGAACTCTAAATCCAACATGGTTTGTAGTAGCTCTTTGAAACTTGACAAAATAAAGGAGTTCTCAGTTTTGTCTCTATGGTTTGTTTCCTCTTCAAGTAGCCCTAGGCACAGACTGTGGAAAAGCACTTTCATTGAGAGGGGTTGCCAACCTTCTAAGAATTAACGAGTTTCCGAAATACCTGCAAATATTTTTTCACCCAATCTTGATGATACTTGGTGGTAATGATCAGTACACAAATCCCACTTGGCTCACCAAATTTTGTTCTTCTAGGTTGAACCGTTCGTGTACAGTAGCAGTTTTTATATTTAGGTTTCCTTCTGTTCTCTCCAATATAGATAGATGAATTTGGAACTCTAAATCCAACATGGTTTGGAGTAGCTCTTTGAAACTTGACAAAATAAAGGAGTTCTCAGTTTTGTATCTATGGTTTGTTTCCTCTTCAAGTAGCCCTAAGCACAGACTGTGGAAAAGCACTTTCATTGAGAGGGGTTGCCAAACTTCTAAGAATTAAAGAGTTTCTGAAATACCTGCAAATATTTTTTCACCCAATATTGATGATACTTGGTGGTAATGATCAGTACACAAATCCCACGTGGCTCACCAAACTTTGTTCTTCTAGGTTGAAGCGTTCGTCTTCAGAAGCAGTTTTTATATTTAAGATTCCCTCTGCTCTGTTCTATATAGATAGATGAATTTGTAACTCTAAATCCAACAAGGTTCGTAGTAGCTCTTTGAAACTTCACAAAATAAAGGAGTTCTCAGTTTTGTCTCTATAGTTTGTTTGCTCTTCAAGTAGCCCTAAGCACAGACTGTGGAAAAGCACTTTCATTGAGAGGGGTTGTCAAGCTTCTAAGAATTAACGAGTTTCCGAAATACCAGCAAATATTTTTTCACCCAATCTTGATGATACTTGGTGGTAATGATAAGTACACAAATCCCACTTGGCTCACCAAATTTTGTTCTTCTAGGTTGAAGCATTCGTCTACAGAAGCAGTTTTTATATTTAGGATTACCTCTGCTCTGTCCTAAATAGATAGATGAATTTGGAACTCTAAATCCTACATGGTTCGTAGTAGCTCTTTGAAACTTCACAAAATAAAGGAGTTCTCAGTTTTGTCTCTATGGTTTGTGTCCTCTTCAAATAGCCCTAAGCAGAGACTGTGGAAAAGCACTTTCATTGAGATGGGTTGTCAAGCTTCTAAGAATTAACGCATTTCCGAAATACCAGCAAATATTTTTTCACCCAATCTTGATGAAACTTGGTGGTAATGATCAGTACACAAATCCCACTTGGCTCACCAAATTTTGTTCTTCTAGGTTGAAGCGTTCATCTACAGTAGTAGTTTTTATATTTAGTTTTCCCTCTGTTCTCTCCTATATAGATAGATGAATGTGGAACTCTAAATCCAACATGGTTTGTAGTAGCTCTTTGAAACTTGACAAAATAAAGGAGTTCTCAGTTCTGTCTCTAAGGTTTGTTTCCTCTTCAAGTAGCCCTCAGCACAGACTGTGGAAAAGCACTTTCATTGAGAGAAGTTGCCAAGCTTCTAAGAATTAAGGAGTTTCTGAAATACCAGCAAATATTTTTTCACCCGATCTTGATGATACTTGGTGGTAATGATCAGTACACAAATCCCACTTGGCTCACGAAATTTTGTTCTTCTAATTTGAAGCGTTCGTCTACAGTAGCAGTTTTTATATTTAGAATTCCATCTGCTCAATCCTATATAGATAGATGAATTTTGAACTCTAAATCCAACATGGTTTGTAGTAGCTCTTTGAAACTTGACAAAATAAAGGAGTTTTCAGTTTTGTCTCCATGGTTTGTTTCCTCTTTAAGTAACCCTAAGCACAGACTGTGTAAGCACTCATTGAGAGGGGTTGTCAAGCTTCTAAGAATTAACGAGTTTCCGAAATACCAGCAAATATTTTTTCACCCAATCTTGATGATACTTGGTGGTAATGATCAGTACACAAATCCCACTTGGCTCACCAAATTTTGTTCTTCTAGGTTGAAGCGTTCGTCTATAGAAGCAGTTTTTATATGTAGGATTCCCTCTGATCTCTCCTATATAGATAGATGAATTTGGAACTCTAAATCCAACATGGTTAGTAGTAGCACTTTGAAACTTGACAAAATAAAGGAGTTCTCAGTTTTGTCTCTATGGTTTGTTTCCTCTTCAAGTAGCCCTAAGCACAGACTGTGAAAAAGCACTTTCATTGAGATGGGATGCCAACTTGTAAGAATTAACGGGTTTCCGAAATACCAGCAAATATTTTTTCACCCAATCTTGATGATACTTGGTGTTAATGATCAGTACACAAATCCCACTTGGCTCACCAAATATTGTTCTTCTAGGTTGAAGCGTTCGTCTACAGTAGCAGTTTTTATATTTAGGTTTCCCTCTGCTCTCTCCTATATAGATACATGAATTTGGAACTTTATATCCAACATGGTTTGTAGTAGCTCTTTGAAACTTGACAAAATGAAGGAGTTCTCAGTTTTGTCTCTATGGTTTGTTTCCGCTTTAAGTAGCCCTAAGCACAGACTGTGTAAAAGCACTTTCATTGAGAGGGGTTGCCAAGCTTCTAATAATTAACGAGTTTCCCAAATACCAGCAAATATTTTTCACCCAATCTTGATGATACTTGGTGATAATGATCAGTACACAAATCCCACTTGGCTCACCAAATTTTGTTCTTCTAGGTTGAAGCGTTCGTCTACAGAAGCAGTTTTTATATTGAGGATTCCCTCTGATCTCTCCTATATAGATAGATGAATTTGGAACTCTAAATCCAACATGGTTCGTAGTAGCTCTTTGAAACTTGACAAAATAAAGGAGTTCTCAGTTTTGTCTCTATGGTTTGTTTCCTCTTCAAGTAGCCCTAAGCACAGACTGTGGAAAAGCACTTTCATTGAGAGGGGCTGTCAAGATTCTAAGAATTAACGCGTTTCCGAAATACCAGCAAATATTTTTTCACCCAATCTTTATGATACTTGGTGGTAATGATCAGTACACAAATCCCACTTGGCTCACCAAATTTTGTTCTTCTAGGTTGAAGTGTTCATCTACAATAGCAGTTTTTATATTTGGGTTTCCCTCTGCTCTTTCCTATATAGATAGATGAATTTGGAACTCTAAATCCAACATGGTTTGTAGTAGCTATTTGAAACTTGACAAAATAAAGGAGTTCTCAGTTTTGTCTCAATGGTTTGTTTCCGCTTTAAGTAGCCCTAAGCACAGACTGTGTAAAAGCACTTTCATTGAGAGGGGTTGGAAGCTTCTAATAATTAACGATTTTCCCAAATTCCAGCAAATATTTTTCACCCAATCTTGATGATACTTGGTGGTAATGATCAGTACACCAATCCCACTTGGCTCACCAAATTTTGTTCTTCTAGGTTGAAGCGTTCGTCTACAGTAGTAGTTTTTATATTTAGTTTTCCCTCTCTTCTCTCCTATATAGATAGATGAATGTGGAACTCTAAATCCAACATGGTTTGTAGTAGCTCTTTGAAACTTTACAAAATAAAGGAGTTCTCATTTTTGTCTCTATGATTTGTTTCCTCTTCAAGTAGCCCTCAGCACAGACTGTGGAAAAGCACTTTCATTGAGAGGGGTTGCAAATCTTCTAAGAATTAACGACTTCCCGAAATACCAGCAAATATTTTTTCACCCGATCTTGATGATACTTGGTGGTAATGATTAGTACACAAATCCCACTTGGCTCAGGAAATTTTGTTCTTCTAGGTTGAAGCGTTCATGTACAGTAGCAGTTTTTTTTTTAGGTTCCTTCTGTTCTCTCCTATATAGATAGATGAATGTGGAACTCTAAATCCAACATGGTTTGTAGTACCTCTTTGAAACTTGACAAAATAAAGAAGTTCTCAGTTCTGTCTCTAATGTTTGTTTCCTCTTCAAGTAGCCTTAGTACAGACTGTGGAAAAGCACTTTCATTGAGAGAAGTTGCCAAGCTTCTAAGAATTAACGAGTTTCCGAAGTACCAGCAAATATTTTTTCACCCGATCTTGATGATACTTGGTGGTAATGATTAGTACACAAATCCACTTGGCTCACGAAATTTGTACTTCTCGGTTGAAGCGTTCGTGTACAGTAGCACTTTTTATTATTAGGTTTCCTTGTGTTCTCTCCTATATAGATAGAATAATTTTACTCTAAATCCATCATGGTTCGTAGTAGCTCTTTGAAACATGACAAAATAAAAGAGTTCTCAGTTTTGTCTCTATGCTTTGTTTCCTCTTTAAGTAGCCCTAAGCACAGACTGTGGAAAAGCACTTTCATTTGAGAGGGGTTGCCAAACTTCTAAGAATTAAAGAGTTTCCGAAATACCTGCAAATATTTTTTCACCCAATAGTGATGATACTTGGTGTTAATGATCAGTACACAAATCCCACTTGGATCACCAAATTTTGTTCTTCTAGGTTGAAGCGTTCGTCTACAGTAGCAGTTTTTATATTTATATTTCCATCTGCTCTCTCCTATATAGATAGATGAATTTGGAACTCTAAATCTAACATGGTTTGTAGTAGCTCTTTGAAACTTGACAAAATAAAGGAGTTCTCAGTTTTGTCTCTATGGTTTGTTTCCTCTTTAAGTAGCCCTAAGCACAGACTGTGGAAAAGCACTTTCATTGAGAGGGGTTGCCAAGCTTCTATGAATTAACGAGTTTCCGAAATACGAGCAAACACTTTTTCACCCAATCTTGATGATACTTTGTGGTAATGATCAGTACACAAATCCCACTTGGCTCACCAAATTTTGTTCTTCTAGGTTGAAGCGTTCATCTACAGTAGCAGTTTTATATTTAGGTTTCACTCCGCTTTCTCCCTATATAGATAGATGAATTTGGAACTCTAAATCCAACATGGTTCATAGTAGCTCTTTGAAACTTGACAAAATAAAGGAGGTTCTCAGTTTTGTCTCTATGGTTTGTTTCCTCTTCAAGTAGCCCTAGGCACAGACTGTAGAAAAGCAATTTCATTGAGAGGGGTTGCCAAGCTTCCAAGAATTAACAAGTTTCCGAAATACCAGCAAATATTTTTTTACCCAATCTTGATGATACTTGGTGTTAATTATCAGTACACAAATCCCACTTGGCTCACCAAATTTTGTTCTTCTAGGTTGAAGCGTTCGTCTACAGTAGCAGTTTTTATATTTAGGTTTCCCTCTGTTCTCTCATATATAGATAGATGAATTTGGAAATCTAAATACAACATGGTTCGTAGAAGCTCTTTGAAACTTGACAAAATAAAGGAGTTCTCAGTTTTGTCTCTATGGTTTGTTTCCTCTTCACATAGCCCTAGGCACAGACTGTGGAAAAGCACTTTCATTGAAAGGGGTTGCCAAGCTTCTAAGAATTAACGAGTTTCCGAAATACCAGCAAATATTTTTTTCACCCAATCTTGATGATACTTGATGGTAATGATCAGTACACAAATTCCACTTGGCTCACCAAATTTTGTTCTTCTAGGTTGAAGCGTTCATCTACAGTAGTAGTTTTTATATTTAGTTTTCCCACTGTTCTCTCTTATATATATAGATGAATTTGGAACTCAAAATTCAACATGGTTAGTAGAAGCTCTTTGAAACTTGACAAAATAAAGGAGTTCTCAGTTTTGTCTCTATGGTTTGTTTTCTCTTTAAGTAGCCCTATGCAAAGACTGTGGAAAAGCACTTTCACTGAGAGGGGTTGCCAACCTTCTAAGAATTAACGAGTTTCCGAAATACCTGCAAATATTTTTTCACCCAATCTTGATGATACTTGGTGGTAATGATCAGTACACAAATCCCACTTGGCTCACCAAATTTTGTTCTTCTAGGTTGAAGCGTTCGTCTACAGTAGCAGTTTTTATATTTAGGTTTCCCTCTGTTCTCTCCTATACAGATAGATGAATTAAGAAATCTAAATCCAACATGGTTCGTAGTAGCTCTTTGAAACTTGAAAAAATAAAGGAGTTCTCAGTTTTGTGTCTATGGTTTGTTTCCTCTTCCTAGCCCTAGGCACAGACTGTGGAAAAGCACTTTCATTGAGAGGGGTTGCCAAGCTTCTAAGAATTAACGAGTTTCCCAAATACCAGCAAATATTTTTTTCACCCAATCTTGATGATACTTGGTGGTAATGATCAGTACACAAATTTCACTTGGCTCACCAAATTTTGTTCTTCTAGGTTGAAGCGTTCATCTACAGTAGTAGCATTTATATTTAGTTTTCCCTCTGTTCTCTCCTATATAGATAGATGAATTTGGAACTCTAAATCCAACATGGTTTCTAGTAGCTCTTTGAAACTTTACAAAATAAAGGAGGTCTTAGTTTTGTCTCCATGGTTTGTTTCCCCTTCAAGTAGCCCTCAGCACAGACTGTGGAAAAGCACTTTCATCGAGAGGGGTTGCCAAGCTTCTAAGAATTAATGATTTTCCGAAATACCAGCAAATATTTTTTCACCCGATCTTGATGATACTTGGTGGTAATGATTAGTACACAAATCCCACTTGGCTCACGAAATTTTGTTCTTCTCGGTTGAAGCGTTCGTGTACAGTAGCAGTTTTTATATTTTGTTTTCCCTCTGTTCTCTCCTATATAGATAGATGAATTTGGAACTCTAAATCCAACATGGTTTGTAGTAGC
This sequence comes from Callospermophilus lateralis, assembly GCF_048772815.1. Taxonomy (NCBI): domain Eukaryota; kingdom Metazoa; phylum Chordata; class Mammalia; order Rodentia; family Sciuridae; genus Callospermophilus; species Callospermophilus lateralis. Next base: position 90,773 of record NW_027513996.1, read on the forward strand.
TTTTTGAAACTTGACAAAATAAAAAAGTTCTCAGTTTTGTCTCTATGGTTTGTTTCCTCTTCAAGTAGCCCTCAGCACAGACTGTGGAAAAGCACTTTCATTGAGAGAAGTTGCCAAGCTTCTAAGAATTAACGAGTTTCCGAAATACAAGGAAATATTTTTTCACCCGATCTTGATAATACTTGGTGGTAATGATTAGTTCACAAATCCGACTTGGCTCACCAAATTTTGTTCTTCTAGGTTGAAGCGTTCGTGTACAGTAGCAGTTTTTATATTTAGGTTTCCTTCGGTTGTCTCCTATATAAATAGATGAATTTGGAACTCTAAATCCAACATGGTTTTTTGTAGCTCTTTGAATCTTGACAAATAAAGGAGTTCTCAGTTTTGTCTCTATGGTTTCTTTCCTCTTCAAGTAGCCCTAGGCACAGACTGAGGAACAACACTCTCATCGAGAGGGGTTGCCAACCTTCTAAGAATTAACGAGTTTCCGAAATACCTGCAAATATTTTTTCACCCAATCTTGATGATACTTGGTGGTAATGATCAGTACACAAGTCCCACTTGGGTCACCAAATTTTGTTCTTCTAGGTTGAAGCGTTCGTCTACAGTAGCAGTTTTTATATTTAGGTTTCCATCTGCTCTCTCCTATACAGATAGATGAATTTGGAACTCTGAATCCAACATCGTTTGTAGTAGCTCTTTAAAACTTGACAAAATAAAGGAGTGCTCAGTTTTGTCTCTATGCTTTGTTTCCTCTTTAAGTAGCCCTATGCACAGACTGTGTAAAAGCACTTTCATTGAGAGTGGTTGTCGAGCTTCTAAGAATTAACGAGTTTCCAAAATACCAGCAAATATTTTTTCACCCAATCTTGATGATACTTGGTGGTAATGATCAGTACACAAATCTCACTTGGCTCAACAAATTTTGTTCTTGTAGGTTGAAGCGTTCGTCTATAGTAGCAGTTTTTATATTTAGGATTCCCTCTTCTCTCCTATATAGATAGATGAATTTTACTCTAAATCCATCATGGTTCGTAGTAGCTCTTTGAAACATGACAAAATAAAGGAGTTCTCAGTTTTGTCTCTATGGTTTGTTTCCTCTTCAAGTAGCCCTAGGCATAGACTTTGGAAAAGCACTTTCATTGAGAGGGGTTGCGAACCTTCTAAGAATTAACGAGTTTCATAAATACCTGCAAATATTTTTTCACCCAATCTTGATGATACATTGTGGTAATGATCAGTACACAAATCCCACTTGGCTCACCAAATTTTGTTTTTCTAGGTTGAAGCGTTCGTCTACAGTAGTAGTTTTTATATTTAGGTTTCCATCTGCTCTCACCTATATTGATAGATGAATTTGAAACCCTAAATCCAACATGGTTTGTAGTAGCTCTTTGAAACTTGACAAAATAAAGGAGTTCTCATTTTTGTCTCTATGGTTTGTTTCCTCTTCAAGTAGCCCTCAGCGCAGACTGTGGAAATGCACTTTCATTGAGAGGGCTTGCCAAGCTTCTAAGAATTAACGAGTTTCCGAAGTACCAGCAAATATTTTTTCACCCGATCTTGATGATACTTGGTGGTAATGATTAGTACACAAAGCCTACTTGGCTCACGAAATTTGTACTTCTCGGTTGAAGCGTTCGTGTACAGTAGCACTTTTTATTATTAGTTTTCCTTGTGTTCTCTCCTATATAGATAGATGAATTTGGAACTCTAAATCCAACATGGTTTGTAGTAGCTCTTTGAAACTTGACAAAATAAAGGAGTTCTCAGTTTTGTCTCTATGGTTTGTTTAATCTTCAAGTAGCCCTAGGCACACACTGTGGAAAAGCACTTTCATTGAGAGGGGTTGCCATCCTTCTAAGAATTAACGAGTTTCCGAAATACCTGCAAATATTTTTTTCAACCAATCTTGATGATACTTGGTGGTAATGATCAGTACACAAATCCCACTTGGCTCACGATATTTTGTTCTTCTAGGTTGAAGCGTTCGTCTACAGTAGCAGTTTTTATATTTAGATTTCCATCTGCTCAATCCTATATAGATAGATGAATTTGGAACTCTAAATCCAACATGGTTTGTACTAGCTCTTTGAAACTTGACAAAATAAAGGAGTTCTCAGTTTTGTCTCTATGGTTTGTTTCCTCTTCAAGTAGCCCTAGGCACAGACTGAGGAACAGCACTCTCATCGAGAGGGGTTGCCAACCTTCTAAGAATTAACGAGTTTCCGAAATACCTGCAAATATTTTTTTCACCCAATCTTGATGATACTTGGTGGTAATGATCAGTACACAAATTCCACTTGGCTCACCAAATTTTGTTCTTCTAGGTTGAAGCGTTCATCTACAGTAGTAGTATTTATATTTAGTTTTCCCTCTGTTCTCTCCTATATAGATAGATGAATTTGGAACTCTAAATCCAACATGGTTTGTAGTAGCTCTTTGAAACTTTACAAAATAAAGGAGGTCTTAGTTTTGTCTCCATGATTTGTTTCCCCTTCAAGTAGCCCTCAGCACAGACTGTGGAAAAGCACTTTCATCGAGAGGGGTTGCCAAGCTTCTAAGAATTAACGATTTTCCGAAATACCAGCAAATATTTTTTCACCCGATCTTAATGATACTTGGTGGTAATGATTAGTACACAAATCCCACTTGGCTCACGAAATTTTGTTCTTCTCGGTTGAAGCATTCATGTACAGTAGCAGTTTTTATATTTAGTTTTCCCTCTGTTCTCTCCTATATAGATAGATGAATTTGGAACTCTAAATCCAACATGGTTTGTAGTAGCTCTTTGAAACTTGACAAAATAAAAAAGTTCTCAGTTTTGTCTCTATGGTTTGTTTCCTCTTCAAGTAGCCCTCAGCACAGACTGTGGAAAAGCACTTTCATTGAGAGAAGTTGCCAAGCTTCTAAGAATTAACGAGTTTCCGAAATACAAGGAAATATTTTTTCACCCGATCTTGATAATACCTGGTGGTAATGATTAGTTCACAAATCCGACTTGGCTCACCAAATTTTGTTCTTCTAGGTTGAAGCGTTCGTGTACAGTAGCAGTTTTTATATTTAGGTTTCCTTCGGTTGTCTCCTATATAAATAGATGAATTTGGAACTCTAAATCCAACATGGTTTTTTGTAGCTCTTTGAATCTTGACAAATAAAGGAGTTCTCAGTTTTGTCTCTATGGTTTGTTTCCTCTTCAAGTAGCCCTAGGCACAGACTGAGGAACAGCACTCTCATCGAGAGGGGTTGCCAACCTTCTAAGAATTAACGAGTTTCCGAAATACCTGCAAATATTTTTTCCCCCAATCTTGATGATACTTGGTGGTAATGATCAGTACACAAGTCCCACTTGGGTCACCAAATTTTGTTCTTCTAGGTTGAAGCGTTCGTCTACAGTAGCAGTTTTTATATTTAGGTTTCCATCTGCTCTCTCCTATACAGATAGATGAATTTGGAACTCTGAATCCAACATCGTTTGTAGTAGCTCTTTAAAACTTGACAAAATAAAGGAGTGCTCAGTTTTGTCTCTATGCTTTGTTTCCTCTTTAAGTAGCCCTATGCACAGACTGTGTAAAAGCACTTTCATTGAGAGAAGTTGACAACCTTCTAAGAATTAACGAGTTTCCGAAATACCAGCAAATATTTTTTTCACCCAATCTTGATGATACTTCATGGTAATGATCAGTACACAAATTCCACTTGGCTCACCAAATTTTGTTCCTCTAGGTTGAAGCGTTCATCTACAGTAGTAGTTTTTATATTTAGTTTTCCCACTGTTCTCTCTTATATATATAGATGAATTTGGAACTCAAAATTCAACATGGTTAGTAGAAGCTCTTTGAAACTTGACAAAATAAAGGAGTTCTCAGTTTTGTCTCTATGGTTTGTTTTCTCTTTAAGTAGCGCTATGCACAGACTGTGGAAAAGCACTTTCACTGAGAGGGGTTGCCAACCTTCTAAGAATTAACGAGTTTCCGAAATACCTGCAAATATTTTTTCACCCAATCTTGATGATACTTGGTGGTAATGATCAGTACACAAATCCCACTTGGCTCACCAAATTTTATTCTTCTATTTTGAAGCGTTCGTCTACAGTAGCAGTTTTTATATTTAGGTTTCCCTCTGTTCTCTCCTATACAGATAGATGAATTTCTAAATCTAAATCCAACATGGTTTGTAGTAGCTCTTTGAAACTTGAAAAAATAAAGGAGTTCTCAGTTTTGTCTCTATGGTTTCTTTCCTCTTCCTAGCCCTAGGCACAGACTGTGGAAAAGCAATTTCATTGAGAGGGGTTGCCAAGCTTCTAAGAATTAACGAGTTTCCCAAATACCAGCAAATATTTTTTTCACCCAATCTTGATGATACTTGGTGGTAATGATCAGTACACAAATTTCACTTGGCTCACCAAATTTTGTTCTTCTAGGTTGAAGCGTTCATCTACAGTAGTAGTATTTATATTTAGTTTTCCCTCTGTTCTCTCCTATATAGATAGATGAATTTGGAACTCTAAATCCAACATGGTTTGTAGTAGCTCTTTGAAACTTTACAAAATAAAGGAGGTCTTAGTTTTGTCTCCATGGTTTGTTTCCCCTTCAAGTAGCCCTCAGCACACACTGTGGAAAAGCACTTTCATCGAGAGGGGTTGCCAAGCTTCTAAGAATTAACGATTTTCCGAAATACCAGCAAATATTTTTTCACCCGATCTTGATGATACTTGGTGGTAATGATTAGTACACAAATCCCACTTGGCTCACGAAATTTTGTTCTTCTCGGTTGAAGCGTTCGTGTACAGTAGCAGTTTTTATATTTTGTTTTCCCTCTGTTCTCTCCTATATAGATAGATGAATTTGGAACTCTAAATCCAACATGGTTTGTAGTAGCTTTTTGAAACTTGACAAAATAAAGGAGTTCTCAGTTTTGTCTCTATGGATTGTTTCCTCTTCAATTAGCCTTAGGCACAGACTGTGGAAAAGCACTTTCATTGAGATGGGTTGCAAAGTTTCTAAGAATTAACGAGTTTCCGAATTACGAGCAAACACTTTGTCACCCAATCTTGATAATACTGTGTGGTAATGATCAGTACACAAATCCCACTTGGCTCACCAAATTTTGTTCTTCTAGGTTGAAGCGTTCGTCTACAGTAGCAGTTTTTATATTTAGGTTTCCTCTGCTCTCTCCTATATAGATAGATGAATTTGGAACTCTAAATTAAACATGGTTCGTCGTAGCTCTTTGAAACTTGAAAAAATAAAGGAGTTCTACGTTTTGTCTCTATGGTTTGTTTCCTCTTCAAGTAGCCCTAGGCACAGACTTGGAAAAGCAATTTCATTGAGGGGTTGCCAAGCTTCTAAGAATTAACGAGTTTCCCAAATACCAGCAAATATTTTTCACCCAATCTTGATGATACTTGGTGGTAATGATCAGGACACAAATCCCACTTGGCTCACCAAATTTTGTTCATCTAGGTTGAAGCGTTCATCTACAGTAGTAGTTTTTATATTTTGTTTTCCCACTGTTCTCCCCTATATAGATAGATGAAGTTGGAACACTAAATCCAACATGGTTTGTAGTAGCTCTTTGAAACTTTACAAAATAAAGGAGTTCTCAGTTTTGTCTCTATGGTTTGTTTCCTCTTCAAGTAGCCTTCAGCACAGATTGTTTAAAAGCACTTTCATTGAGAGGGTTGCCACGCTTCTAATAATTAATGAGTTTCCGAAATACCAGCAAATATTTTTTCACCCGATCTTGATGATACTTGGTGGTAATGATTAGTACACAAATCCCAATTAGCTCACGTAATTTTGTTCTTCTAGGTTGAAGCGTTCGTGTACAGTAGCAGTTTTTATATTTAGGTTTCCTTCTGTTCTCTCCTATATAGATAGATGAATTTGGAACTCTAAATCCAACATGGTTTGTAGTAGCTCTTTGAAACTTGACAAAAAAAAGGAGTTCTCAGTTTTGTCTCTATGGTTTGTTTCCTCTTCAAGTAGCCATAGGCACAGTTTGTGGAAAAGCACTTTCATTGAGATGGGTTGCCAAGCTTCTAAGAATTAACGAGTTTCCGAAATACGAGCAAACACTTTTTCACCCAATCTTGATGATACTTTGTGGTAATGATCAGTACACAAATCCCACTTGGCTCACCAAATTTTGTTCTTCTAGGTTGAAGCGTTCATCTACAGTAGCAGTTTTTATATTTAGGTATCCTCTGCTTTCTCCTATATAGATAGATGAATTTGGAACTCTAAATCCAACATGGTTCGTAGTAGCTCTTTGAAACTTGACAAAATAAAGGAGTTCTCAGTTTTGTCTCTATGGTTTGTTTCCTCTTCAAGTAGCCCTAGGCACAGACTGTAGAAAAGCAATTTCATTGAGAGGGGTTTCCAAGCTTCCAAGAATTAACGAGTTTCCGAAATACCAGCAAATATTTTTTCACCCAATCTTGATGATACTTGGTGTTAATGATCAGTACACAAATCCCATTTGGCTCACCAAATTTTGTTCTTCTAGGTTGAAGCGTTCGTCTACAGTAGCAGTTTTTATATTTAGGATTCCCTCTGTTCTCTCATATATAGATAGATGAATTTGGAAATCTAAATCCAACATGGTTCGTAGAAGCTCTTTGAAACTTGACAAAATAAAAGAGTTCTCAGTTTTGTCTCTATGGTTTGTTTCCTCTTCACATAGCCCTAGGCACAGACTGTGGAAAAGCACTTTCATTGAAAGGGGTTGCCAAGCTTCTAAGAATTAACGAGTTTCCGAAATACCAGAAAATATTTTTTTCACCCAATCTTGATGATACTTGATGGTAATGATCAGTACACAAATTCCACTTGGCTCACCAAATTTTGTTCTTCTAGGTTGAATCGTTCATCTACAGTAGTAGTTTTTATATTTAGTTTTCCCACTGTTCTCTCTTATATATATAGATGAATTTGGAACTCAAAATTCAACATGGTTAGTAGAAGCTCTTTGAAACTTGACAAAATAAAGGAGTTCTCAGTTTTGTCTCTATGGTTTGTTTTCTCTTTAAGTAGCCCTATGCACAGACTGTGGAAAAGCACTTTCACTGAGAGGGGTTGCCAACCTTCTAAGAATTAACGAGTTTCCGAAATACCTGCAAATATTTTTTCACCCAATCTTGATGATACTTGGTGGTAATGATCAGTACACAAATCCCACTTGGCTCACCAAATTTTGTTCTTCTAGATTGAAGCGTTCGTCTACAGTAGCAGTTTTTATATTTAGGTTTCCCCCTGTTCTCTCCTATACAGATAGATGAATTTGGAAATCTAAATCCAACATGGTTCGTAGAAGCTCTTTGAAACTTGACAAAATAAAGGAGTTCTCAGTTTTGTGTCTATGGTTTGTTTCCTCTTCCTAGCCCTAGGCACAGACTGTGGAAAAGCACTTTCATTGAGAGGGGTTGCCAAGCTTCTAAGAATTAACGAGTTTCCCAAATACCAGCAAATATTTTTTTCACCCAATCTTGATGATACTTGGTGGTAATGATCAGTACACAAATTTCACTTGGCTCACCAAATTTTGTTCTTCTAGGTTGAAGCGTTCATCTACAGTAGTAGTATTTATATTTAGTTTTCCCTCTGTTCTCTCCTATATAGATAGATGAATTTGGAACTCTAAATCCAACATGGTTTGTAGTAGCTCTTTGAAACTTTACAAAATAAAGGAGGTCTTAGTTTTGTCTCCATGGTTTGTTTCCCCTTCAAGTAGCCCTCAGCACAGACTGTGGAAAAGCACTTTCATCGAGAGGGGTTGCCAAGCTTCTAAGAATTAACGATTTTCCGAAATACCAGCAAATATTTTTTCACCCGATCTTAATGATACTTGGTGGTAATGATTAGTACACAAATCCCACTTGGCTCACGAAATTTTGTTCTTCTCGGTTGAAGCATTCGTGTACAGTAGCAGTTTTTATATTTAGTTTTCCCTCTGTTCTCTCCTATATAGATAGATGAATTTGGAACTCTAAATCCAACATGGTTTGTAGTAGCTCTTTGAAACTTGACAAAATAAAAAAGTTCTCAGTTTTGTCTCTATGGTTTGTTTCCTCTTCAAGTAGCCCTCAGCACAGACTGTGGAAAAGCACTTTCATTGAGAGAAGTTGCCGAGCTTCTAAGAATTAACGAGTTTCCGAAATACAAGGAAATATTTTTTCACCCGATCTTGATAATACTTGGTGGTAATGATTAGTTCACAAATCCGACTTGGCTCACCAAATTTTGTTCTTCTAGGTTGAAGCGTTCGTGTACAGTAGCAGTTTTTATATTTAGGTTTCCTTCGGTTGTCTCCTATATAAATAGATGAATTTGGAACTCTAAATCCAACATGGTTTTTTGTAGCTCTTTGAATCTTGACAAATAAAGGAGTTCTCAGTTTTGTCTCTATGGTTTGTTTCCTCTTCAAGTAGCCCTAGGCACAGACTGAGGAACAACACTCTCATCGAGAGGGGTTGCCAACCTTCTAAGAATTAACGAGTTTCCGAAATACCTGCAAATATTTTTTCACCCAATCTTGATGATACTTGGTGGTAATGATCAGTACACAAGTCCCACTTGGGTCACCAAATTTTGTTCTTCTAGGTTGAAGCGTTCGTCTACAGTAGCAGTTTTTATATTTAGGTTTCCATCTGCTCTCTCCTATACAGATAGATGAATTTGGAACTCTGAATCCAACATCGTTTGTAGTAGCTCTTTAAAACTTGACAAAATAAAGGAGTGCTCAGTTTTGTCTCTATGCTTTGTTTCCTCTTTAAGTAGCCCTATGCACAGACTGTGTAAAAGCACTTTCATTGAGAGTGGTTGTCGAGCTTCTAAGAATTAACGAGTTTCCAAAATACCAGCAAATATTTTTTCACCCAATCTTGATGATACTTGGTGGTAATGATCAGTACACAAATCTCACTTGGCTCAACAAATTTTGTTCTTGTAGGTTGAAGCGTTCGTCTATAGTAGCAGTTTTTATATTTAGGATTCCCTCTTCTCTCCTATATAGATAGATGAATTTTACTCTAAATCCATCATGGTTCGTAGTAGCTCTTTGAAACATGACAAAATAAAGGAGTTCTCAGTTTTGTCTCTATGGTTTGTTTCCTCTTCAAGTAGCCCTAGGCATAGACTTTGGAAAAGCACTTTCATTGAGAGGGGTTGCGAACCTTCTAAGAATTAACGAGTTTCATAAATACCTGCAAATATTTTTTCACCCAATCTTGATGATACATTGTCGTAATGATCAGTACACAAATCCCACTTGGCTCACCAAATTTTGTTTTTCTAGGTTGAAGCGTTCGTCTACAGTAGTAGTTTTTATATTTAGGTTTCCATCTGCTCTCACCTATATTGATAGATGAATTTGAAACCCTAAATCCAACATGGTTTGTAGTAGCTCTTTGAAACTTGACAAAATAAAGGAGTTCTCATTTTTGTCTCTATGGTTTGTTTCCTCTTCAAGTAGCCCTCAGCGCAGACTGTGGAAAAGCACTTTCATTGAGAGGGCTTGCCAAGCTTCTAAGAATTAACGAGTTTCCGAAGTACCAGCAAATATTTTTTCACCCGATCTTGATGATACTTGGTGGTAATGATTAGTACACAAAGCCTACTTGGCTCACGAAATTTGTACTTCTCGGTTGAAGCGTTCGTGTACACTAGCACTTTTTATTATTAGGTTTCCTTGTGTTCTCTCCTATATAGATAGATGAATTTGGAACTCTAAATCCAACATGGTTTGTAGTAGCTCTTTGAAACTTGACAAAATAAAGGAGTTCTCAGTTTTGTCTCTATGGTTTGTTTAATCTTCAAGTAGCCCTAGGCACACACTGTGGAAAAGCACTTTCATTGAGAGGGGTTGCCATCCTTCTAAGAATTAACGAGTTTCCGAAATACCTGCAAATATTTTTTTCACCCAATCTTGATGATACTTGGTGGTAATGATCAGTACACAAATCCCACTTGGCTCACGATATTTTGTTCTTCTAGGTTGAAGCGTTCGTCTACAGTAGCAGTTTTTATATTTAGATTTCCATCTGCTCAATCCTATATAGATAGATGAATTTGGAACTCTAAATCCAACATGGTTTGTAGTAGCTCTTTGAAACTTGACAAAATAAAGGAGTTCTCAGTTTTGTCTCTATGGTTTGTTTCCTCTTCAAGTAGCCCTAGGCACAGACTGAGGAACAGCACTCTCATCGAGAGGGGTTGCCAACCTTCTAAGAATTAACGAGTTTCCGAAATACCTGCAAATATTTTTTTCACCCAATCTTGATGATACTTGGTGGTAATGATCAGTACACAAATTCCACTTGGCTCACCAAATTTTGTTCTTCTAGGTTGAAGCGTTCATCTACAGTAGTAGTTTTTATATTTAGTTTTCCCACTGTTCTCTCTTATATATATAGATGAATTTGGAACTCAAAATTCAACATGGTTAGTAGAAGCTCTTTGAAACTTGACAAAATAAAGGAGTTCTCAGTTTTGTCTCTATGGTTTGTTTTCTCTTTAAGTAGCCCTATGCACAGACTGTGGAAAAGCACTTTCACTGAGAGGGGTTGCCAACCTTCTAAGAATTAACGAGTTTCCGAAATACCTGCAAATATTTTTTCACCCAATCTTGATGATACTTGGTGGTAATGATCAGTACACAAATCCCACTTGGCTCACCAAATTTTGTTCTTCTAGGTTGAAGCGTTCGTCTACAGTAGCAGTTTTTATATTTAGGTTTCCCTCTGTTCTCTCCTATACAGATAGATGAATTTGGAAATCTAAATCCAACATGGTTCGTAGTAGCTCTTTGAAACTTGAAAAAATAAAGGAGTTCTCAGTTTTGTCTCTATGGTTTGTTTCCTCTTCCTAGCCCTAGGCACAGACTGTGGAAAAGCACTTTCATTGAGAGGGGTTGCCAAGCTTCTAAGAATTAACGAGTTTCCCAAATACCAGCAAATATTTTTTTCACCCAATCTTGATGATACTTGGTGGTAATGATCAGTACACAAATTTCACTTGGCTCACCAAATTTTGTTCTTCTAGGTTGAAGCGTTCATCTACAGTAGTAGTATTTATATTTAGTTTTCCCTCTGTTCTCTCCTATATAGATAGATGAATTTGGAACTCTAAATCCAACATGGTTTGTAGTAGCTCTTTGAAACTTTACAAAATAAAGGAGGTCTTAGTTTTGTCTCCATGGTTTGTTTCTTCTTCAAGTAGCCCTCAGCACAGACTGTGGAAAAGCACTTTCATCGAGAGGGGTTGCCAAGCTTCTAAGAATTAACGATTTTCCGAAATACCAGCAAATATTTTTTCACCCGATCTTAATGATACTTGGTGGTAATGATTAGTACACAAATCCCACTTGGCTCACGAAATTTTGTTCTTCTCGGTTGAAGCATTCGTGTACAGTAGCAGTTTTTATATTTAGTTTTCCCTCTGTTCTCTCCTATATAGATAGATGAATTTGGAACTCTAAATCCAACATGGTTTGTAGTAGCTCTTTGAAACTTGACAAAATAAAAAAGTTCTCAGTTTTGTCTCTATGGTTTGTTTCCTCTTCAAGTAGCCCTCAGCACAGACTGTGGAAAAGCTCTTTCATTGAGAGAAGTTGCCAAGCTTCTAAGAATTAACGAGTTTCCGAAATACAAGGAAATATTTTTTCACCCGATCTTGATAATACTTGGTGGTAATGATTAGTTCACAAATCCGACTTGGCTCACCAAATTTTGTTCTTCTAGGTTGAAGCGTTCGTGTACAGTAGCAGTTTTTATATTTAGGTTTCCTTCGGTTGTCTCCTATATAAATAGATGAATTTGGAACTCTAAATCCAACATGGTTTTTTGTAGCTCTTTGAATCTTGACAAATAAAGGAGTTCTCAGTTTTGTCTCTATGGTTTGTTTCCTCTTCAAGTAGCCCTAGGCACAGACTGAGGAACAGCACTCTCATCGAGAGGGGTTGCCAACCTTCTAAGAATTAACGAGTTTCCGAAATACCTGCAAATATTTTTTCACCCAATCTTGATGATACTTTGTGGTAATGATCAGTACACAAGTCCCACTTGGGTCACCAAATTTTGTTCTTCTAGGTTGAAGCGTTCGTCTACAGTAGCAGTTTTTATATTTAGGTTTCCATCTGCTCTCTCCTATACAGATAGATGAATGTGGAACTCTGAATCCAACATCGTTTGTAGTAGCTCTTTAAAACTTGACAAAATAAAGGAGTGCTCAGTTTTGTCTCTATGCTTTGTTTCCTCTTTAAGTAGCCCTATGCACAGACTGTGTAAAAGCACTTTCATTGAGAGTGGTTGTCGAGCTTCTAAGAATTAACGAGTTTCCAAAATACCAGCAAATATTTTTTCACCCAATCTTGATGATACTTGGTGGTAATGATCAGTACACAAATCTCACTTGGCTCAAAAATTTTGTTCTTGTAGGTTGAAGCGTTCGTCTATAGTAGCAGTTTTTATATTTAGGATTCCCTCTTCTCTCCTATATAGATAGATGAATTTTACTCTAAATCCATCATGGTTCGTAGTAGCTCTTTGAAACATGACAAAATAAAGGAGTTCTCAGTTTTGTCTCTATGGTTTGTTTCCTCTTCAAGTAGCCCTAGGCATAGACTTTGGAAAAGCACTTTCATTGAGAGGGGTTGCGAACCTTCTAAGAATTAACGAGTTTCATAAATACCTGCAAATATTTTTTCACCCAATCTTGATGATACATTGTCGTAATGATCAGTACACAAATCCCACTTGGCTCACCAAATTTTGTTTTTCTAGGTTGAAGCGTTCGTCTACAGTAGTAGTTTTTATATTTAGGTTTCCATCTGCTCTCACCTATATTGATAGATGAATTTGAAACCCTAAATCCAACATGGTTTGTAGTAGCTCTTTGAAACTTGACAAAATAAAGGAGTTCTCATTTTTGTCTCTATGGTTTGTTTCCTCTTCAAGTAGCCCTCAGCGCAGACTGTGGAAAAGCACTTTCATTGAGAGGGCTTGCCAAGCTTCTAAGAATTAACGAGTTTCCGAAGTACCAGCAAATATTTTTTCACCCGATCTTGATGATACTTGGTGGTAATGATTAGTACACAAAGCCTACTTGGCTCACGAAATTTGTACTTCTCGGTTGAAGCGTTCGTGTACACTAGCACTTTTTATTATTAGGTTTCCTTGTGTTCTCTCCTATATAGATAGATGAATTTGGAACTCTAAATCCAACATGGTTTGTAGTAGCTCTTTGAAACTTGACAAAATAAAGGAGTTCTCAGTTTTGTCTCTATGGTTTGTTTAATCTTCAAGTAGCCCTAGGCACACACTGTGGAAAAGCACTTTCATTGAGAGGGGTTGCCATCCTTCTAAGAATTAACGAGTTTCCGAAATACCTGCAAATATTTTTTTCACCCAATCTTGATGATACTTGGTGGTAATGATCAGTACACAAATCCCACTTGGCTCACGATATTTTGTTCTTCTAGGTTGAAGCGTTCGTCTACAGTAGCAGTTTTTATATTTAGATTTCCATCTGCTCAATCCTATATAGATAGATGAATTTGGAACTCTAAATCCAACATGGTTTGTAGTAGCTCTTTGAAACATGACAAAATAAAGGAGTTCTCAGTTTTGTCTCTATGGTTTGTTTCCTCTTCAAGTAGCCCTAGGCACAGAGTGAGGAACAGCACTCTCATCGAGAGGGGTTGCCAACCTTCTAAGAATTAACGAGTTTCCGAAATACCTGCAAATATTTTTTTCACCCAATCTTGATGATACTTGGTGGTAATGATCAGTACACAAATCCCACTTGGCTCACCAAATTTTGTTCTTCTAGGTTGAAGCGTTCATCTACAGTAGTAGTTTTTATATTTAGTTTTCCCACTGTTCTCTCTTATATATATAGATGAATTTGGAACTCAAAATTCAACATGGTTAGTAGAAGCTCTTTGAAACTTGACAAAATAAAGGAGTTCTCAGTTTTGTCTCTATGGTTTGTTTTCTCTTTAAGTAGCCCTATGCACAGACTGTGGAAAAGCACTTTCACTGAGAGGGGTTGCCAACGTTCTAAGAATTAACGAGTTTCCGAAATACCTGCAAATATTTTTTCACCCAATCTTGATGATACTTGGTGGTAATGATCAGTACACAAATCCCACTTGGCTCACCAAATTTTGTTCTTCTAGGTTGAAGCGTTCGTCTACAGTAGCAGTTTTTATATTTAGGTTTCCCTCTGTTCTCTCCTATACAGATAGATGAATTTGGAAATCTAAATCCAACATGGTTCGTAGTAGCTCTTTGAAACTTGAAAAAATAAAGGAGTTCTCAGTTTTGTCTCTATGGTTTGTTTCCTCTTCCTAGCCCTAGGCACAGACTGTGGAAAAGCACTTTCATTGAGAGGGGTTGCCAAGCTTCTAAGAATTAACGAGTTTCCCAAATACCAGCAAATATTTTTTTCACCCAATCTTGATGATACTTGGTGGTAATGATCAGTACACAAATTTCACTTGGCTCACCAAATTTTGTTCTTCTAGGTTGAAGCGTTCATCTACAGTAGTAGTATTTATATTTAGTTTTCCCTCTGTTCTCTCCTATATAGATAGATGAATTTGGAACTCTAAATCCAACATGGTTTGTAGTAGCTCTTTGAAACTTTACAAAATAAAGGAGGTCTTAGTTTTGTCTCCATGGTTTGTTTCCCCTTCAAGTAGCCCTCAGCACAGACTGTGGAAAAGCACTTTCATCGAGAGGGGTTGCCAAGCTTCTAAGAATTAACGATTTTCCGAAATACCAGCAAATATTTTTTCACCCGATCTTAATGATACTTGGTGGTAATGATTAGTACACAAATCCCACTTGGCTCACGAAATTTTGTTCTTCTCGGTTGAAGCATTCGTGTACAGTAGCAGTTTTTATATTTAGTTTTCCCTCTGTTCTCTCCTATATAGATAGATGAATTTGGAACTCTAAATCCAACATGGTTTGTAGTAGCTCTTTGAAACTTGACAAAATAAAAAAGTTCTCAGTTTTGTCTCTATGGTTTGTTTCCTCTTCAAGTAGCCCTCAGCACAGACTGTGGAAAAGCTCTTTCATTGAGAGAAGTTGCCAAGCTTCTAAGAATTAACGAGTTTCCGAAATACAAGGAAATATTTTTTCACCCGATCTTGATAATACTTGGTGGTAATGATTAGTTCACAAATCCGACTTGGCTCACCAAATTTTGTTCTTCTAGGTTGAAGCGTTCGTGTACAGTAGCAGTTTTTATATTTAGGTTTCCTTCGGTTGTCTCCTATATAAATAGATGAATTTGGAACTCTAAATCCAACATGGTTTTTTGTAGCTCTTTGAATCTTGACAAATAAAGGAGTTCTCAGTTTTGTCTCTATGGTTTGTTTCCTCTTCAAGTAGCCCTAGGCACAGACTGAGGAACAGCACTCTCATCGAGAGGGGTTGCCAACACTCTAAGAATTAACGAGTTTCCGAAATACCTGCAAATATTTTTTCACCCAATCTTGATGATACTTTGTGGTAATGATCAGTACACAAGTCCCACTTGGGTCACCAAATTTTGTTCTTCTAGGTTGAAGCGTTCGTCTACAGTAGCAGTTTTTATATTTAGGTTTCCATCTGCTCTCTCCTATACAGATAGATGAATGTGGAACTCTGAATCCAACATCGTTTGTAGTAGCTCTTTAAAACTTGACAAAATAAAGGAGTGCTCAGTTTTGTCTCTATGCTTTGTTTCCTCTTTAAGTAGCCCTATGCACAGACTGTGTAAAAGCACTTTCATTGAGAGTGGTTGTCGAGCTTCTAAGAATTAACGAGTTTCCAAAATACCAGCAAATATTTTTTCACCCAATCTTGATGATACTTGGTGGTAATGATCAGTACACAAATCTCACTTGGCTCAAAAATTTTGTTCTTGTAGGTTGAAGCGTTCGTCTATAGTAGCAGTTTTTATATTTAGGATTCCCTCTTCTCTCCTATATAGATAGATGAATTTTACTCTAAATCCATCATGGTTCGTAGTAGCTCTTTGAAACATGACAAAATAAAGGAGTTCTCAGTTTTGTCTCTATGGTTTGTTTCCTCTTCAAGTAGCCCTAGGCATAGACTTTGGAAAAGCACTTTCATTGAGAGGGGTTGCGAACCTTCTAATAATTAACGAGTTTCATAAATACCTGCAAATATTTTTTCACCCAATCTTGATGATACATTGTCGTAATGATCAGTACACAAATCCCACTTGGCTCACCAAATTTTGTTTTTCTAGGTTGAAGCGTTCGTCTACAGTAGTAGTTTTTATATTTAGGTTTCCATCTGCTCTCACCTATATTGATAGATGAATTTGAAACCCTAAATCCAACATGGTTTGTAGTAGCTCTTTGAAACTTGACAAAATAAAGGAGTTCTCATTTTTGTCTCTATGGTTTGTTTCCTCTTCAATTAGCCCTCAGCACAGACTGTGGAAAAGCACTTTCATTGAGAGGGCTTGCCAAGCTTCTAAGAATTAACGAGTTTCCGAAGTACCAGCAAATATTTTTTCACCCGATCTTGATGATACTTGGTGGTAATGATTAGTACACAAAGCCTACTTGGCTCACGAAATTTGTACTTCTCGGTTGAAGCGTTCGTGTACAGTAGCACTTTTTATTATTAGGTTTCCTTGTGTTCTCTCCTATATAGATAGATGAATTTGGAACTCTAAATCCAACATGGTTTGTAGTAGCTCTTTGAAACTTGACAAAATAAAGGACTTCTCAGTTTTGTCTCTATGGTTTGTTTAATCTTCAAGTAGCCCTAGGCACACACTGTGGAAAAGCACTTTCATCGAGAGGGGTTGCCATCCTTCTAAGAATTAACGAGTTTCCGAAATACCTGCAAATATTTTTTTCACCCAATCTTGATGATACTTGGTGGTAATGATCAGTACACAAATCCCACTTGGCTCACGATATTTTGTTCTTCTAGGTTGAAGCGTTCGTCTACAGTAGCAGTTTTTATATTTAGATTTCCATCTGCTCAATCCTATATAGATAGATGAATTTGGAACTCTAAATCCAACATGGTTTGTAGTAGCTCTTTGAAACTTGACAAAATAAAGGAGTTCTCAGTTTTGTCTCTATGGTTTGTTTCCTCTTTAAGTAGCCCTAAGCACAGACTGTGTAAAAGCACTTTCATTGAGACGGGTTGTCAAGCTTCAAAGAATTAACGAGTTTCCGAAATACCAGCAAATATTTTTTCACCCAATCTTGATGATACTTGGTGGTAATGATCAGTACACAAATCCCACTTGGCTCACCAAATTTTGTTCTTCTAGGTTGAAGCGTTTGTCTACAGAAGCAGTTTTTATATGTAGGATTCCCTCTGATCTCTCCTGTATAGATAGGTGAATTTGGAACTCTAAATCCAACATGGTTAGTAGTAGCTCTTTGAAACTTGACAAAATAAAGGAGTTCTCAGTTTTGTCTCTATGGTTTGTTTCCTCTTCAAGTAGCCCTAAGCACAGACTGTGAAAAAGCACTTTCATTGAGAGGGGTTGTCAAGCTTCTAAGAATTAACGAGTTTCCGAAATACCAGCAAATATTTTTTCACCCAATCTTGATGATACTTGGTGGTAATGATCAGTACACAAATCCCACTTGGCTCACAAAATTTTGTTCTTCTATGTTGAAGCGTTTGTCTACAGAAGCAGTTTTTATATGTAGGATTCCCTCTGATCACTCCTGTAGAGATAGATGAATTTGGAACTCTAAATCCAACATGATTTGTAGTAGCTCTTTGAAACTTTACAAAATAAAGGAGTTCTCAGTTTTGTCTCTATGGTTTGTTTCCTCTTCAAGTAGCCCTCAGCACAGACTGTGGAAAAGCAC
>NW_027513997.1:0-108499 GCF_048772815.1 Callospermophilus lateralis
GTGGAACTGAATCAGAGGAGCTAATCCTGTATGTAAAAGGGGAAACTGAGGGACTCCCAGCAGCTGCCAAAGCCCTGTTGATTCAGGGAATTACCTCCTTCCTTCCCTGCACTGTAAGGATTATGCCACCTCTGTCTTGTTAAAAAAAGAGAAAAAGAAAAAGGTGACACTAAATGCAGTAAAGTCACCATGGAGACACTTTATTTTACATTTCAGGTTGCCCTTCTGTGAAAACATCTGGTCCCCTTGTGGGGACATCTATGGTGCCACTGCTGTAGGAGATTTTTCTCTTATCTGCTCTGGTTTAAAGGGTTCTGTCTGACAGCCATAGTCTAGACCTCCTTTCTGTCTGTATTGTGTCTTAGTTTCTGGCCCTTTAAGACATCTGCAATAATGTGTTGATATTATAAATTGTTTTTGGGGAATGATCTTAGCTGAATGTGTGTCTAAATGATGATGTTTTATTTTAACAATCTGGTAACTGAATGGGTTTTTGAAGCATTGCACAATCTTGGAGTAAAAAGTCGGGTTTAGGTAATTGTTTAGTTTATGATTTCAGATAATTCATGCCAGAGAACTTAAATACTTAGGATGGATAACTGAAGAACTCTACTTCCAAGTTGGCAAGAAACTTCCCAATCATACGGTCTTTTTTTTTTTTTTTTCACCAATTTTGAATTGGGTAGCCTGGGAAAATGTCACTGTGTGTACCAGTGCATTAATTTGGACATAAATAGTAAATCATAGTATGGTGTCTGTTGACAAAACAAGATGTAAAGATATAAAATTTTGTGAATTGTATCTTAAACTTGTATCATAATTTTCAACATCTGAACCTGAAAATTATGGTTAAAATGCCTTAGTCCTGAGATGTCTGTTCAGAATAGCAGTTTTTTTGCTGCTCCTTCCAGACCTCAGCCATGACTTATGTTGAAATGCAAATGAAAGAAGCCTGCAAGCTTTGTAGGAGAGTGATTTGAGGTCTAAGGGAAAAAAAGGTAAATTGTATGTTATTTACTAATTACTGGCAAGTCATTTTTTCTAGGACTCTTATTTTTTTTCTTAGATACTTTATGTTTTTTGACCTCATGATTTTGAGCATACAGACCTAGGTTAATGTTTTTCTGATCAGTTCTATCTTTGACCAACTGTGGACTTTTTGAAACATTGCAATAAAGATTTCAACTACGAAAAGCTACAAGGCCTTTACTATTATTATGTGTGCACAAATTGTTATGTGTTGTATGTCTATATATACATATATCCGTATATCATATATATGATACACAAATTAACATATATAAGGAGCGCTCATAAAAAAATAGCGCTCGTAAAAACAAATTTTAAAAAAGTGGATCCAAAGATCTTAAATTCACGTGATTTAAATGTTTCAATTTAAATTGGATAAAGAGATAAAAACAAATGTCTTTAAATTTAAGCTTACAAAGTTTTCTAGGTGTTCAAACATCTAACAAAATATTAACATCTACAAAATGTCTAATATGCCTTGGCTCTAGTACCTTTCCTTCAACATAAAAATGGTTTACACTGTTCAATACATTTCTCTAACTTTTTGATAAATAAGTAAAGTAAATTTGATATGGGATTACTCATTCATGAGTACTTTTGTTAGATATCTGATTGATTTACTAAGATCTGTATTTTTTTTAGTAAACTCTGTATAAGATTGTAAAAATCAGTCATGTGTTAATGAGACAAAAATTTCTTAAAACATAAGTTTACCCATAACATTGAGTTTATTAAGATTTATGTTTTCTAGAGCAAGCAACCATAAAAATTAAACAACTGATTAAATAAGAACTGTTATTTTAGAGCACTGTACTGCCATTTCTTTAAAAGCCAAACTTGATTAATGTAGAAACATAAATGTAATTGTTATGCTATTAATGTTTTCATATCTTACAGGTATGGAAGTCTGTAAGGTAGAAACGTTTAAAGAGTATTATATCAAGCTGGTGCTCTGAAGTTGTGTGGTAAAAAATATATTGTGGATTTATTTACCTGTTATCAATAAGATATGTAAATTTTTATGTTACTTTTTACATTGGGGAACAATTTAAATGTATTTTTAAGTTAATTAGAGCCTAATCTTTGTAAAGGTTAAAAACTTTCAGCCTTTCTTTAATTCATGTTTTAAATGTGATATCATATGGTGTTAGCTAATGTTCATGTGACCTCAAACAATTTATTTAAACATTGTCAAATGATATTTAAAAATAAAGATCAGCTTTAGAACTAAAATAGTTAAGATTTATAAAGAGCCCTGCCTTTCCTGAGATAAGGCTGTGTGTCCCATCTTACTACATGTGAGAATGACTATGAAACGATTAGGTCAGATAATATTTCTTTAAAGTTATGTTAAAAAGTTTTTTTTTTATTGTCAATATTCCTAGGATCTCAAACAGGGGATATAATGTATAACTCAGCCA
Organism: Callospermophilus lateralis; assembly: GCF_048772815.1. NCBI lineage: Eukaryota > Metazoa > Chordata > Mammalia > Rodentia > Sciuridae > Callospermophilus > Callospermophilus lateralis. Next base: position 2,451 of record NW_027513997.1, read on the forward strand.
AAAAATTCAGGGAAGATATTACACGAACTAAGTATTTTTACTTTTGTTAATTTTAGTTTGAAATTTTCTTATAAGTGATCTAAAGATTCCCTGTTAGTGTTTTACAAATGCGTTGCTATAAGAACACAACATGGGTTTATTCAAGATAATAAGTCATCAACTACAATACAGACAGAATAATACAGATCCCAATTAATAAAAAGGTAATTATAAAGTTATAGACATTAAAGCCCAGTACTCTTAATGTAAGGCTGTTAAAATTTATTTGCTGGATTTTTAAGATTAGGATTTAAAATGAATGTTAAATGAAAAGGGCCAAGAAAACCAATATTTGGCTCTTGCCCTCTGAGTCAGTCTGAATCCAGGGAACAGGGGACTTCTCTAAAGAGCTTTGCAACTCTGGGCCACATAACCTCCTGATCAGGGAGATTAATGAGACCACTGGAGAACAGAAAGCCAATCAGTGCATTTGTTACAAAGAGGAGAGTCATCAGAGAAAGGAGACATCCCTGATGCTTCTGAGGGAAGCCAAATGGTCAAGCAAGACCTGGACCCACCTAGCGCAAATGGCACTAGCAGAACTGAGAATCTCCTCTCAAGTTTCCCCAGAATTGATTCCCACAAAAGCTCAGCTGACTGTTAACAATAGATAGAAACAAAAGTCAGTTTGACTGCTTCATCTTAAACACTTAGCAAAGACAGTTAAGACCAAAATACAGCCACTCCTGGGCATTTTAAATAATAATAATAATAATAATAATAATAATAAAATTTTAAGGTATGCACTTTACCTTATCCTCCCAAAATAAGTAAGACTGGAGGCTACAAAGAAGGATTCTCACACAGGAATGCCTAATACTTATAAAAAGAGACTATCAAGAAGAGCTGCCACAGGCAGAAGTTTTCAGTTTAAGACCTACAGATATTCCTAACCTACACAGGTAGGCTTGGTGTTTGCTAGTACGATTATCCAGCCCTGAGTAACAGAATTAAAGGTTTCTCTATTAGACGCAGAGGTCATACTAGTAAAAGGATTTTTACAAGATCAGATGACATTAAATTATTAAACTGTGTCTTATTGGGAGGGCCAACTGTAACACTTAAAGTTAAATATTAAGTTGACAGTCCTGATAATTGGGGATATTAAAGACTGGTGAGGGAATTTCTATACAGTGACATGTTCCAGCTGCTGCAACATTTATTCAGTACTCATGGTTTTTGTTTCACTCATAGAAGAATCCATTCACAGATGACTTTACAACCTGTTCTTCCCCAACCTGACTTCAAACCGAACTGACTTCTAAAGGGCAACTCATGTCTCTCAACTGACTTCTAATAGTCAACTCATGTCCCTCACGACGAGCCCACTCACGTCACCCTGTCTCAGGAGAGAAGAAGAAAAAATTAGTGATGCCACTCTTTTTACAACAATGGAGAGAAAGATAAATAGACTATCAATATAAATAATTAATTAAGTCAGGTAAAATCAGGGAGATCGGTTTTGGGTGAGTTGTAAAATTTTGGAGACTCTTATCTGAGGGATAAAAATTTCCTCAGTGTTCTTCCCATAATCTATCAAAGATTTGAAAGGGACACAGAGAAAAGGGGGAAATTGTAGACCCAACCTGATCTTTTATTAAAATTGGGAGCCATCATGCCACAAAGCCATGAAAAGATAATTTTGGCTTTACCATAAATTACTTCAAATTCTGAACCTGCGTGGAATGCCTGCCCACGTCTTGAACTCACGCATGCCCAGCTCTCTGACCAGATAGCAGCCCTCTCTGAAACTTTAGTGACACATCATAAATATTTGCCTTCTCTGGCCAGACAACAACCCTCTCTGAGGCTCTAATGGTCCTCATGAATTCTGATGTAGGGACAGCAAAAAAATTGTAAACTACCTTTAATGTGATGTTTATCAGAGTTCTGTTATCTGTAACCCCCCTTTTGTGTAACTTTCTGGGCTATAAAACTGGGCTGTAGGAAAGCTGGGGATGCTGTCTTGTTCCCACCATTTTGGGAGGGAGAGGCAGCACGGCCGGTGGAAATAATAAGCTTAATTTTATTTGATTTTAATTTGAGTCAGTGGTCTTTTCTAGCGTCCTGGTCTAACAGGTAAACACTCCAAAGACGTGGAGCTCTGCCGGCCTAAAGACTTCTTGAGAAACTTCCTCTGAGGTTGGGCACTTGAAATATATGTTGTTGTAAGGAGATTTAGCTTCCTTTCTAGTGACACCATAAAAGCTGGGTCTGCATCTACGTGACCTGGAGGACATGGTTTTTTGTATTCTAATGAACATGAGGCAGCAGTGCTGAATTTTGTATTTATAGGTAAACTGTGGCCACTTGGTGCTCAGTGTCTCCCCGTGTGAACTGTGAAGCCATTTGGTCATCCTCCACTTTTCGTGGTGTTTCTTGCTGCTGCACTGGGAGTTTGGTATTTGCTTCATGAAATACAACGAGTTCAACTGGGACCCAGTATTGGAGGGAGTTCTGTCACTTGTGGTGACAGAGAATGCACCAACCAGGCTTCTATCTCACAAAGCTTGCCCATTTGTCCATAGAAATCTGACTCTGAACTTTGCCCAGAAACCTCTCCATGTAACAAGAAGGGTCTGCTGGCTGCACCATATCAGTCACAAGCCATTTTGAAGGCAATGGAAAATTCTCCTGGCCACACCACAGATGTATTATCACACACCTGCCCACCACTGCAATAGGCCCACTACTCAGCAGGGTCCAACTTACTGGCATCTTTGTTCTACACCATTTTCATGAAACCCCGTCAATCATGGCATTCTCTTGTACACTCATGATCAGGAAAAAGACATCCAAAGGTTCTCCAGTGCCACCTGGTTAAGGGAATTTCAAAAATTTTATTGTATTTATTTAGCCATTTTTCATGGATGAAGTTGGAGGCATTGTGGGTTTCAGTTCATTCAGGAACAATTAAATGGTGAGGAAACTCATTTCAATGAAATCTCTGGAGAAATCTCACAGGCAAGTCATCCCATAGAGTGGTCAAAAGGTCTTCAATGTGACGTCCATGGGTGTTCTGACTGTCAACTATGGCTGCCACATCTTTCAGAATAAAATCATGTGATATCTTAGCTGAGATTCCAAGGCTCTGTGGAAAGTCACCCTTCTTTTTTGATCTCAGTTTCCAAGGGGAAATCCAATGTGTGGCCTCCTAAAATCTGAACACAGTTCATGGCAATATTTCTCTGAGATCAGTTCCAGAACTCAGACTCTAAGGGGAATCACACCAGAGTTCAAGCCCAGGTAGACCCTGTCATCACTTCCAAGCACTACACAAATGATCACAATTAAAACCAAAACACTCCCACAAGGCCCTCATCTTCTTCCATATAGACACTCATCATAACCTGTGGCTGGAGGTTTCCATGAGGGGCTCAGCCCAAGACAGTGTACAAAATAAACTCCCTTGCCCATAATTTGCCTAAAGTCAGGGTTGCCTGGATACCCTTCCTGAGAACCAGGAGTGATCAAATAAGCCTGCCATAAATACTGCTCTGTTTCTCCAATTTGAGGCCTACTGACTCTCGGGTATAGACTCTTTATGTGAATTGGAATCATGAGAAAACCCAAGCACATATGGGCTATCATCTGCAGTGTTTTGAGAACTCATTTGACACAAAGGATGCCTATTTTCACTTGATGGAGGTTAGGAACGTTACAGAGGAAGGCGAGAGTCTTCGTCCACAATGACTGCTTTTTTGGCCATTTTGGTTTTGGAAGCACACGTGGGAACTTTCTTTAGATCCATCAGGTGCTGAGAATCTATGCAACAGCCTCACACATGGCCAAGAGTCTGATGCAGACACATTCCTTTCCAAAGCAATTAAGCAAAGAGCAACAGATGATGCCCATTAATTCCCCTTGAAAACCGTTTCCTTCAGGCTTCACAAAGGAGTGGCCTGAGGCAAAGACCTTTCTGACATTCAGGGCAACAGAACAATAGATAAGCAAATGGCCCATTGCAGGGTTTCTGGAATGATATCTGAGTTTTCTGAGATGATCCCATTCCCTTCAGCTATCCAGTACATGGCCATGTCACAGAGCTTGGAGGTGGTACATATCGTGGACACAAAACCCTGAACCTATTCTGGAGAGTGGCCAGAATTCAAGAAGACATACAGGAACTTAGGAAGATAGTAGTTGTTGCCCATCCATTAGGCAAGCCACAGTCCTTTCATAAATTGGGCAGGATGAATGCTGTGAAGTTTTCTACTAGACAGGACACATCCATTGATGCATTCTCTTTTCTAATGTCTACAACCACGGACACAGTGGGATAAACAGACATAGAAACACTCGCATTGTCAAAAGACTTACTAGAAACAGTCCACTCCAAATCAAACAAACCGACTTTCCTATATATTCTAAGATCATGAGACAAAACCACAAACTCACACGCACACCCACAAAGTCAACTCCTTCCCCCAAGTAGGTCTGTGACTATCCGGAGTGTCCTCTGACTGATGGGACATACTACGTTTCCCCGAAATGGGCTGTCCTATGTCACATCTGGTCTCCTTGGCCAACACTGTGAAGTTGTCAGGTGCCAGTAGTGAGACACTACCTGCTTTCTCAGGAAAGGCCCCTCTTCAGAGCTCTCCTGGAATTTGGCTATCCTCACATCAGTAGTTACACAGAAAGACCGATTCTGTCCTTGGTAAATCCAAACATGTGTGGCCACTGGGACTGGGACTGGGAATGACTCTGGGTACCTGGCTTCCTGGATCCCAAGTTCAGAGAGTTCCATCACCAAGAAAGTTATATAGGTCACTTCCTTCAGGAACTGAATGAGGTCACTGCCTTGGCAACATCTTTGTCCTAACAGTTGCTTCCAAGTGTCCCAATAGATGGAGGCTGCCCCTACTTCCTGTGACACTTTCACAAGTAAGAATGGTATATCAAACATAGGCACCCGTAAACAGCTCTCCACACAAGCCTGGTTTGGTCCATCTTCTCTACATTAAGAAGAGAGAGACTGCTTCAGACACACCCCTTCATCTTGACCTGTTTTTTTTTTTTTTTTTTTTTTTGTCATGAAAGATGACTTTCGCTCTCTCAGGTCCTTCATAGCTTTCTATATCTTCCCCAGGGTTCACTTCTGCATGGACCTTTGAGGTTCTCAGCAGGTGGAAGATCTCTTACATTTCTATATAAGAACAACTTTGTCCTTGCTTTTCTGTAAAGTTAGGTTGAGGAAACAAAGTATGGTTAGGATTAATAACATGATTGATTTGGGTTAGGAATCATTCTGCTGCATGAATAATGGTATTGGGAACCTGCAATATTTATAAGGATATATAGAGGTGAAATATATGTATGAAAACACAAATCTAGGTAAGATTTGAAGCCCAAAAGGGCATTGGATCCTTGATTGGGATACTTTACTCTGAATTATGTTGTGCACATGTGTCTCAGATAAATCTATACATAATGGCATAGGACCTTGTACTTTGGATAATTGAATGTTGAAGAGAACATCCAGTCAAAAAAGGATAGTTGGTAGGATTAGGAAGATACTTGATAGGATTAGAAAAAAGAGTCAGTATAGGATTTGGACAAAAACTTCCTTAGCAATAGGGTTTCAGGTAGACAGAAAATGTAAATGTCAGCACATTTGAAGAGTCAGTCACAATGATGAACTGGGGAAAATATGTAGGAAAGCAGATATCATTAGAGACATTAGGAAATCAGGCAAATGATGAAGTGATTGATAGGATTAGACATTTTCAACAGGCTTGAGGTTGAATAGATAATCTTAGGAAGAAACAAATATGTAGTCACCAATAGGATTGACATTTGAGAGCATTAGGCAACATGGACATGGGTGATTTTCAAAATCCATACTCACATTCCATTTAGGCTTTGGTACAATTGTAAGTGTGACTTTGCATTTTGTGGCCAGAATATTACTGTGATAAAATGTATATGTAGATCAGGTGACATGAGTCTTTCTTGCACCATTTCTGGGAGCAATATTTAGAAGAGATATAAATTAGTATTGGGGGCACAAATAGGTGTACCATGTGTGAATATATAATATAACAGATTCCAACTTTAGAAATTGGAATAAATTGATATCTGAAAATACACAGGAAATGTCATATTGACATACATACATTCATTCCAACCAGTTATACATCTAATGGTAATATTAGGGTTGTGGTTTATCATAAAGTGTGTGTGAGTTTTGCTTCAAAATTGATTATGGAAATCGAAAATAATGTGTTTGGAAAGAAGTCTCAATAAATAACCAGTCAAAAGCAAGGAGGAATACATGTGTACTGAAGCAGGAAGTGATTGAATGTGTTTCAAATGTCTTTAAATTTGTGAACTTGTGGATGAAATGTATATACTATGATGTACAAAAACTGAAGAAATAGTAATGTACCAGTGTTAAATAAAAATGAACGTCAAAATACACATCATGCCCCTTTGGAATCTACTTGCATTGATGTTAAATTGGGTCAGTTACAGTAGAAATATAAGGATTTGTTTGCACCATTCAGTGAAGTGAGTTTTCAGTACTAGAAAACAAATATGTATTTCAGGTGGATGAATATTTCTGAAAATAATCGTATGAAAATTTGATTATAAAACCACATACATGAGCATGAGTGAATTATTTAGGGAGTGTATAATAGGACACATATATTTTATATTTGGAAAAATCTAGAGAATATATATATATATATATATATATATATATATATATATATATCTCACAGAGAAACATTAGAAAGTAGCAATATATATGCCAATCAAAATTCATCGTGAAATATATATCATCCACCGATCCAAAAATATTAATTTTACTGAACATGGATTTATGTATAATGTTGTTCAACTAAAAATCTCACTCATAGTTTGAATTTTCAGTTCCAAAAGCGTTTAGGAGGGGTGATCTCTTCTCATACTTTGTTTCTGCCAAGTTAGCCACCTCACAAAAATGTACGTGTGATACCAGGTATGATTTTATATGTGCATATAAAAATACATGTGCTGAATTGGCTACAGAAAAAAGGAGACAGAAATTCACATATGTGTGAACTTTAAAAACACATGGAGTACTATTTCAACAAACAATTGACAAGATTTATAACTCCTACACTATATTATGCAAAAGGCAAGACCAACTATACACCATGCCTCCTCTGAACTGCTTGTATTAATATTATGTTTGGGTTATTTGTCTCCATCATATTAGGATTAGTAGTCAGAGTCTATTAGGGTATGGGTTACTGACAGGGATTCAGTATTTCGAATGGAAAATTGGAAAATGAATCCAATGTGTATGTAAATATGTGCTACACAAAAATCTTCCCACTCTCATCCAGAACAATACCTTGACAACACCTTCACCCCATGTAAGACACAATTAGAGGAGAAGAGTTAGAAAATCCATGAATACATATCTGGAATGGAATGCGATCAGAAGTTCACAACCTTGGAAGTGTTAGAGGAGTTTCCAAAAGTAAGGGACAGGGTAAACACTTCAAAAACATGGAGGTCTGTTGTCCTAGAGACTTCTTGAGATACTGCCTGTGAGGTTGGGCACTTGAAATATATGTTGCTGTCACGTGCTTTAGCTTCCTTTCTAGTGAAATCATCAACCTGGGTCTGCATCTATGTGACCTGGAGGACATGGTTTCTTATTTTCCATCCGTGGGTGGGCCCCTTGCTTAAGAGCTCTGGCTACTGGACAAATTTTACACAAAGAAGCCTCTAATCTGACTTTTGGGGCCCCTTGAACTATCTACTCCCCACATCACTTGAAAGATCTTTTACCTTAAAAGGGTCTTCAAACCCTCCCTACATCCAGAGTTCTGTCGCTCCTCACTTCCTTTCTGGAAAACCCTAATATTATTTTCCTCCCCTGCTCTGCACTGAACCCTGCCTCACTGCTCCCAATAACTTCCATGTCTCACACACCAACTCAAAATTGCTTGGAAAACTTAGATGATTTCCTCCCCTGTCATTCTTCCATTTATGAGAGACCACTCACCAAGCCTGACCTTATCTGGTTTACTGACAGCAGTTCCTTTAGGCAGAATGGAACTCATTACTCTGGATACGCTGTATTTTCAGCCACTGAGATTATAGAGGCCAAAGTTTTGCCTTCAGGAACTACAGACCAGCAGGCTGATTTTATAGCATCCACTCGTGCCTGCCTTCTAGCACAAGGCAAATCCCTCACCCTCTAAAATGATTCAAAATATGTCTTCCATATCTTATTATCCCATGCTGCAATTTGAAAGAAGCGAGGCCTACTTACCACCAAAGGTAATGCGATCACTAATTCAGCTCTTATAACCAATCTGATAGAGGCCTCCCACTTACCCACCCAGTTGGGAGATGTCCATTGTAGGTCCCATCAGAAGGACGGCTCTCTTATCACTGAGGGCAATGCCAAAGCTGACCAGGTGGCACGAATGGCTGCTACCACTTCCAATCATGGCCCCCATGGTGGACATATAATGGCCACTTTAGACAGCTCATCTGAAGCCCCTACTTCTTTCAGTAAGAACAAGCATCTTTTCAAGTTCCTTCATACTCTATTCCTTTCCAATTCTCAGTCTTTGACCCTCTTTTTACAGAGTTTCTTCTTCCTCACTCCCTCTGACAAGCCATGCTACAGAATATAGCCTCTAATTGTCAGATCTGTCAGCGGACCAACCCTCATACTCCTTTAAGGCCCAAACGTTTCCCTTCCCAACAAGCCCGGGGACACATTCCCTCTGCTGACTGGCAGGTAGACTTCACCAACATGCCCACAGTATGGCACACTAAATACCTCCATGTCTTTGTGGACACTTTCTCTGGTTTGGTTGAGGCATTTCCCACTTCCAATAAAAAGGCTTCCACTTTAGCTTCAATCTTACTGACAGACATCATCCCCAGGTTTGGTATGCCCACTTCCCTACAATATGACAATGGCCCTGAGTTTACTTCTAGGATCACACAAAAGGTCTCTCAAGCCCTCTCCTTCAAGTGGCATTTCAACTGTCCATATTTCCCCCAGGCTTCAGGGAATGTGGAAAGGGTAAATCGTACTCTAAAGGAAGTCCTTACCAAATTGACAATGGAATTAAACATAGACTGGGTCAAACTCCTTCCCTTGGCTTTGCTTCGAATCAGAGCTCTCCCTAAGAAACCATCTTTACTGTCTCCTTTTGAGATAATGTATGAAAGACATCTTATAACCCCTGCGTTGGTCATTTCACAAGGACCTCTCACCCGAGATTTGTCTTTGCCTCTCTTGCTTCATCTCCGCTCGGAACTCTGGAAATATCAGGACTGGCTTCTTCCGGACCCAGTCTCCTCTCCAAACACTCCTCCCTTAACACCTGTTAGTCTAGTCAATTATAATACCCCAGAGGAGAAAGGGACTCTTGCCCCAAAATGGGAAGGCCCCATCCTGTCATTCTCTGTACCCCCACCGCCGCCAAACTCTCCTTACCAGACAACCGTCTCACTCCCTGGAATCACATGTCTAGGTTGAAGCCACATCACCAGGAGGCCCCACATGCTGACGACAGGGCCACCCCAGAGGAACTCCAAGAATCACCTCCTGAACCTCCCCTTTACTCCTGCTCTCCACACCCATCTCACCCATTTAAGTTGCGGCTCACACGGTTTTCCTTGCAGCCCAATTCCTCTTAAAGAAGGCACAATGAGCTCTCCCAACACCCTAGTCTTCTCTAACTGCTTGTTTTTTGTGCTCTGCTTATTTTCTGTGCTCTGTCAGGACTGGTCTTTACCCTCCTCACCTACCATGCATTTATTCACTCTTCGGGAACGATACTCAGAACATGGCATGCAGACGGTCCGCGGAGTGGATGCAACTACTTGCTTCATCCACAACTGCACCCCTATTTCCCTAAAATTGTCACCTTCAAGGACCTTCGTCCCTGGTAGCTGGAACTGGCCTTTCATTTGCTTCCTTTTTGATCAAAAAAAAGATTATTGTCATTGGTGGCCTGAGATATATAATGGGTGCCCCTATTGGACATGCAGGTTCCATGATGAACGTGGTAGCTATTCTTACCACTCACTCGGTTACCCTGAAGGGTGGACTTCTAGTTACATAAAGTGGCATAAAGGCTCTTCATCCAATAACAATGGATGGTATACTTTAGATAAACCTGACCCCAAGGCCAAACGTTGGGGCTATGTTGAGTTTGCTGTCTATGCTCAGACAACCTCAGTCAGACCCACAGGGTGGATGACTATTGGCCGCACCCTGATTACGCCACCTAAGGCAACCATCCAGGTAGTCGAACACATTAAGGACTCAGAATCAAAACTTCGAGATCGTATCCATAGCTCATCCAAAGAGGATTCAGAGCCTTCAACCCCCTCAGGTCCCTCTCCCACATGGCTCAATTTGCTACACCAAACGTTTTGATTATTAAACTCCACCCGTCTTTCTTTGCCTACTTCTCAGTGCTTTCTCTGTGCTTCACTTAGTCGTCCACTTCTAGCAGCAGTCCCATTAGCGGCAGAAAATATTCCAGCAAAACCCTACAATTTCTCTAAAAAGGACAAACCCTACATGTGACACGTAACCCACTGTGGGAAAGTTATTCCACCAATACTTTATTTCCTTTCATCTGTTTCCACCTGCCAATAATGAATCCTTTACCCGTTTGTTCCTTGAGCTACAACACCCCATAGAGCCCTGTGTTTAGGCAACCTGAACATTTCCTCTGGTGTAATGGGTCTTTAAGTACCTCAACGATCAATGTCTCTGGCACCTGTTTCTTGGTTACTGTAGTTCCTCAGCTATCTTTTTATACTCCCACCGAATTCCGACAGTTGGCCCTACCTTCCCGCACCCGTAAGGTAGTCTTTCTGCCGGTTCTGGTAGGCCTCATTTTAACAACCTCAGTGACGAGTCTCGGACTCTCTGGTGGAGCTATAGGTCATGCTCTATGGGCATCCAATGACCTTCAACAAAAACTGCAGGAAACACTCAATACCATGGCTGAGTCTCTGGGTTCCTTGCAGCGGCAGGTTACATCATTGGCACAAGTGGCTTTACAGAACCAAAGGGCAATTGATCTTCTCACTGCAGAAAAAGGGGTTACATGCCTATTCCTCAGAGAGGAATTTTGCTATTATGTTAATGAATCTGGGCTAATAAAAAAAAATGTTGTTAAATTGCAGGAATTATCGACCGAATTTCTCAAACATACCTCCTCCAATCCCATCATAGGGTTCTTCCAATCCTATCTTGCCATGTACTTACTACATATCTTGGGGCCCCTTATTGGGATGCTCCTTTTTGTGCTCTCTTGCCCTGCAAAATGAAGTGCCTTCAAACCCAACTGCAAAAAATTCCTAATCAAACTTTCAACCAGCTTTTGCTTAGGCACTACCAGCCTCTGATGACCGATGAACCCCCAACATCTCCAAGAGAACAGTAACTCAGTGATGAAGCTCACTACCAGGCATGATGGAATGCAATGGGTATCAGACAGCGGGAGACAACGAGCTCTGAGAACCTCTTAATCTGCCATCCTGGATTCATGAGTCTTTACCACCTTCTAAGATTTCTCATGGCCCTTGGCCTCTTCTATGTCAGTCCCCCAACATGGAACTTCTGCCAAAAAATGACATTTCCTTTAATTTTTATCTTCATTCTGTTTTTATTTGCTCTGATCTTCTTCAGGTGCTGGTGACGCCATGTCCAGGCAACGCTTCCAGTATTTCCTAGAGTCTCTGTTACAGGACCAGTGGCTGATACCAACAATCTCTTCCATCCAGGACTAGTTCCATGCCATCGACAACTTTGGCTTCAGGGAACATTCATTGACTTCACCCCTACGAAAGTAGCTGTCTATAGCCACTGGGTTTTATTTCTGGCTGCCATGATAATCCCAAACCTGCTCCATGAGCATTCCTCCACTTCTCTTTCTAGGCCCCACACCACCCTCACACAGCAGGAAGCAGCCGGATCTGACAAATGACGCCCCACTTCCTAAGAAAACAAAAAGGGTGGAATGTTGGGAAAAGAATAAATGGCAGCCATACCCCAGAGAAAAACCTCAACATGGTGCCTAAGGACTTCTTCTTCCTACCTTCTTCATTTCTGCAGTGGCGCAAAAAGTTCCCACCCTTGTGAACTCTCACGTCACCGCCAATTTCAAATCTCACTTGTGGGGAACCTTAGCCCCAATGAGAACTAATTCCTGGGCTCTGGAGCTGATATCTGAAAGAACTTGCCAATAAACGGGTTGCTACCATTTATCTAAGCCCTACCATCTCCCCCTTAGTTCTATATAAGCACACAGCTTTGAGCAATAAAATTGGAATTCTCCCGGTGAAGTGTCATTGCGTGGGGAATTATTTCACTCATGATCAGCAACAGGATATCCAAAGGTTCTCCAGTGCCACCTGGTCATGGGAATTTCAGAAATTTGATGGTATTTATTTAGCCATTTTTGAAGGATGAAGTTGGAGTCACTGTACGTTTCAATTAATGCAGGAACCATTATGTGGTGAGGAAGCTCATTTAAATTAAAACTCTGGAGAAATCTCACAGGCAAGGCTTCCCAAAGAGTGGCCAAAAGGTCACATGAAGCCAGGATCATTGAGGTCTACAATATGAGTTCCATATGTGTTTAGATTCTCAACTATGGCTGCCAAGTCTTTCAGAATAAAATCATGTGATATCCTGGCTGAGATTCTCACTGCACTGTGGAAAGTCACCCTGGCACTCGATCTCAGTTTTCAAGGGAGGCTTCTCATGCGTGGCCTCCTAAAATCCCAACACATTTCATGGCAATACTTCTTTGAGGTAAATTCCAGAACTCAGTCTCTAAGAGGAATCATGCCAGAGTTCAAGCCCAGGTGGATCCAGTTATCTCTTCCAACCGCCAAACAAATGACCACAATTAAAACCAAACACTCCCACATGGCCCTCATCTTCTTCCATATAGACACTTATCATAACCTCTGGCTGGAGCTTTTCATGAGGGGTGCAGCCCAAGACAGTGTCAAAAATAAGCTCCCTTGCCCCTCATTTGCCTAAAGTCAAGGTGGCCTGGACACCCATCCGGTGAACCAGGAGTGATCAGATAGGCTAGCTGTTAATACTGCTCTGCATCTCCAATTTGAGGCCTACTGACTGTCAGGTATAGATTCTTTATATGATTTGGAGCCATGAGAAAACCCAAAAACCTATGGGCTAGCCTCTGCAGGGCTGTGCATAACTCATTTGACCTAAAGGATCCGTATTCTCACTTGATGGTGGTCAGGAACCTTACAAATGAATGCGAGAGACTTCATTCACAATAATTGCTCTTTTGGCCATTTTGGTTTTGGATGCACACATGGGATCTCTCTTTATATCCATCAGGTGCTGAGAATCTAAGCCACAACCTCACACAGGGCCAAGAGGCTGATTTAGACACATCCCTTTCCAAAGCAATTAAGCAAAGAGCCACAGGTGGTGCCCATTCATTTTCATTTGAAAACTGTTTTCTTCAGGCTTCACAAAGGGGTGGCCTGAGGCAAAGACCTTCCTGACATTCAGGGAAACAGAACAATTGATAAGCAAAAGGCCGAAAGCATGGTTTCTCAACTGAGACTTTCTTGGTCACACTGATATCTGTGTTTTCTGAGATGCTCGCCATTCCCTTCAGCTATCCAGGACATGGCAATGTCACAGAGCTTGGAGGTGGTACATATTTTGGACACAAAACCATGAGAATATTCTGGAGAGTGGTGAGAATTCTGGAAGAAACAGGAACTTAGGAAGGTAGCAGGTGTTGCCCATGGATAAGGCAAGCTGCAGTCCATTCATAAATTGGGCAGGATGAATGCCGGGAATCTTTCTACTATACAGGACATATCAATTGTTGCATTCTATTTTCTAATGTCTACAACCACGGACACAGTGGGATACACAGACATAGAAACACTTGCCTTGTCCAACGACTTACTAGAAGAAGACCACTCCAAATCAAACAAACCGTCTTTCCTACCTATTCTCAGATCATGAGACAAAACCACAAAATCACACCCACACCCACAAAGACACCTCCTTCCCCCATGTAACTCTGTGACTATCTGGAGTTTTCTCTGAGTGGTGGGCCATACTATGTTCCCCCAAAATGGCCTGTCCTATCTCAGATCTGGTCTCCTTGGCCAACTCTGTGAAGTTGTCAGGAGCCTGCGGTGAACCACTACCTACTTTCTCAGGAAAGGCCCCTATGCAGAGCTCTCCTGGTATTTGGCCATCCTCACATCTGTAGGTACCAAGAAAGACTGACACTCTCCTTGGTAAATTCAAACAAGTGAGCCTACTGGGTCTGGGACTGGACTGGCTCCGGGTGCCTGGCTTCCTGGATCCCAAGTTAAGAGAGTTCCATCACCAAGGAAGTGAGGTAGATCACTTCTTCAGGAACTGAATGAGGTCATTGCCTTGACAACCACTTTGTCCTAACAGTTGCTTTCAAGAGTCCCATGAGATGGAGGCTGCCCCTACTTCCTGTGACACTTTCACAAGTTAGAATGGTATATAAACCATGGGCACCCGGGAACAGCTCTCCATCTAGCACTGTTTTGGTCCATCTTCTCTACATTAAGAAGAGAGAGGCTGATTCATACACATCCCTTCATGCTGACAAGGTTGTTTGCCATAGAAGATGACTTTTCTCTCTCAGGTCTTTCGTAGCTGCCTACATCTTCTCAAGGGATCATTTCTGCATGGACCTTTGATGTTCTCAACAGCTGGAACATGCCCTACATTCCTGTATTTTAAGAGCAACCCTGTCCCTGCTGTTCTGTAAAGTTCGATTGAGAGAACAATGTATGGTTTTGGGTTAGTAACATGTTCAATTTGGGGTTAGGAATCCTTCTGCATGACGAATAATGGTATTGGGAAACTATGATATTTACAAGAATATATAGGTGAAATATAAGTATAAAAACATAAATCTATGGAAGATATGAAGTCCAGAAGGGCATTGGGCCCTTAATTGGTACACTTAGCTTTGAATTATTTAAGGGAAATTGCTTGGAAATGAAAGGAGACCCTCAGATAAATCTATATACAATGGCATAGGAGCTTGTACCTTGGATGATTGAATGTCGAAGAGAACATCCACTCAAAAAGGGATAGTCGGTAGGATTAGGAAGATAGTCAGTAGGTTTACAAAGAACAGTGAGAATAGGATTTAGACCAAAAGTTCTTAAGCAATAGGGTTTCAGGTAGACAGTGAATGTAAATGTCAGCACAAGTGAAGAGTCAGTCACAATGAT
The DNA here is from genome assembly GCF_048772815.1 of Callospermophilus lateralis. NCBI lineage: Eukaryota > Metazoa > Chordata > Mammalia > Rodentia > Sciuridae > Callospermophilus > Callospermophilus lateralis. Next base: position 17,760 of record NW_027513997.1, read on the forward strand.
GAACAGGGGTAAATATGTAGGAAAATAGATATAAATAGAGACATTACTAAATCAGGCAAAGTATAAAGTGAGTGATAGGATTAGACATTTTCAACAGGCTTGAGGTTGAATATATAATCTTAGGAAGAAACAAAAATGTAGTCACCAATAAGATTGACATTTGAGAGCATTAGGCCACCTGGACATGGAAGGTTTTAGTAATCCATGCTCACTTTCCATTTAGGCTTTGGTACAAACTTAAGGGTGACCTTTGATTTTTTTGTACAGAATATTGCTGTGATAAAATGTATATATAGATCAGGTGACATGAGTATTTCTTCCACTATTTTTTGAGGAATATTTTGAAAACGTATAAATTAGCATTGAGGGTAAAAATAGGTGTACCCTGTGTCTATGAATATAGAGATAATGCATGAATAGATCATACAGTTAATAAATAATATAACTGGTTCCCCTTTAAATAATGTATTGAATTGATATCTGAAAATATATAAGAAATCATATATTTTTTTAATTAATTTTTATTGTAGGTTGTTCAAAACATTACATAGTTCTTGATATATCATATTTCACACTTTGATTCAAGTGGGATATGAGCTCCCATTTTTACCCCATATACAGATTGCAGAATCACATCAGTTGCAGAACCATTGATTTACATATTGCCATTCTGGTGTCTGTTGTATTCTGCTGCCTTTTCTATCCTCTACTATCCCCCCTCCCCCCTCCCCTCCCCTCTTCTCTCTCTACCCCCTCTACTGTAGTTCATTTCTCCCCCTTATATTTTCCTCCTTTCCCCTCACATCTTCTTGTATGTAATTTTGTATACCCCTAAGGGTCTCCTTCCATTTACATGAAATTTCCCTTCTCTCTCCCTTTCCCTCCCACCTCTCATCCCTCTTTAATGTTAATCTTCTTCTCATGCTCTTCGTCCCTACTCTGTTCTTAGTTACTCTCCTTATATCAAAGAAGACATTTGGCATTTGTTTTTAAGGGATTGGCTAGCTTCACTTAGCATAATCTGCTCTAATGCCATCCATTTCCCTCCAAATTCTATGATTTTGTCATTTCTTAATGCAGAGTAATACTCCATTGTGTATAAATGCCACATTTTTTTTATCCATTCGTCTATTGAAGGGCATCTAGGTTGGTTCCACAGTCTTGCTATTGTGAATTGTGCTGCTATGAACATGGATGTAGCAGTGTCCCTATAGTGTGCTCTTTTTAGGTCTTTAGGGAATAGACCGAGTAGGGGAATAGCTGGATCAAATGGTGGTTCCATTCCGAGCTTTCCAAGAAATCTCCATACTGCTTTCCAAATTGGCCGCACCAATTTGCAGTCCCACCAGCAATGTACAAGAGTACCCTTTTCCCCACATCCTCGCCAGCACTTGATGCTGTTTGACTTCCTAATGGCTGCCAATCTTACTGGAGTGAGATGGTATCTTAGGGTGGTTTTGATTTGCATTTCTCTGACTGCTAGAGATGGTGAGCATTTTTTCATATACTTGTTGATTGATTGTATGTCCTCCTCTGAGAAATTTCTGTTCAGGTCCTAGGCCCATTTGTTGATTGGGTTATTCGTTATCTCATTGTCTAATTTTTTTAGTTCTTTATATATTCTGGATATTATGGCTCTGTCTGAAGTGTGAGGAGTAAAGATTTGTTCCCAGGACGTAGGCTCCCTATTTACCTCTCTTATTGTTTCTTTTGCTGAGAAAAAACTTTTTAGTTTGAGTAAGTCCCATTTGTTGATTCTAGTTATTAACTGTTGTGCTATGGGTGTCCTATTGAGGAATTTGGAGCCCGACCCCACAGTATGTAGATCATAGCCAACTTTTTCTTCTATCAAATGCCATGTCTCTGATTTGATATCAAGTTCCTTGATCCACTTTGAGTTAATTTTGTGCATGGCGAGAGAAAGGGATTCAGTTTCATTTTGTTGCAAATGGATTTCCAGTTTTCCCAACACCATTTGTTGAAGATGCTATCCTTCTTCCATTGCATGCTTTTAGCCCCTTTATCGAATATAAGATAGTTGTAGTTTTGTGGATTGGCTTCTGTGTCCTCTATTCTGTACCATTGGTCCACCCGCCGGTTTTGTTACCAGTACCATGGTGTTTTTGTTACTATTGCTCTGTAGTATAGTTTGAAGTCTGGTATAGCTATCCCGCCTGATTCACACTTCCTGCTTAGCATTGTTTTTGCTATTCTGGGTCTTTTATTTTTCCATATGAATTTCATGATTGCTTTCTCTATTTCTACAAGAAATGCCGTTGGGATTTTGATTGGCATTGGATTAAACCTATAGAGAACTTTTGGTATTATCGCCATTTTGATGTTGTTACTTCTACCTATCCATGAACAGGGTATATTTTTCCATCTTCTAAGATCTTCTTCTATTTCTTTCTTTAGGGTTCTGTAGTTTTCATTGTATAAGTCTTTCACCTCTTTTGTTAGGTTGATTCCCAAGTATTTTACTTTTATTGAGGATATTGTGTATGGGGTGATTGTCCTCATTTCCATTTCAGAGGATTTGTCGCTGATATACAGGAATGCCTTTGATTTATGCGTGTTGATTTTATAGCCTGCCACTTTGCTGAATTCATTTATTAGCTCTAATAGTTTCTTTGTAGACCATTTTGGGTCTGCTAGGTATCGAATCATGTCATCTGCAAATAGTGATAATTTGAGTTCTTCTTTTCTATTTTTATGCCTTTATTTTTTTTCGTCTGTCTAATTGCTCTGGCCAGTGATTCGAGAACTATGTTGAACAGAAGTGGTGAGAGAGGGCATCCCTGTCTTGTTCCAGATTTTAGAGGGAATGCCTTCAGTTTTTCTCCATTCAGAATGATGCTAGCCTGAGGCTTAGCATAGATTGCTTTTACAATATTGAGGTATGTTCCTGTTATCCCTAGTTTTTCTAGAGTTTTGAATATAAAGGGATGCTCTACTTTGTCGAATGCTTTTTCCACATCTATTGAGATGATCATATGGTTCTTATTTTTAAGCCTATTGATGTGGTGAATAACATTTATTGATTTCCGTATATTGAACCAACCTTGCATCCCAGGGATAAATCCTACCAGATCATGTTGCACAATTTTTTTGATATGTTTTTGTATCCGGTTCGCCAGAAGTTTATTGAGGATTTTTGCATCTAGGTTCATTAGAGATATTGGTCTGTAGTTTTCTTTCTTTGAAGTGTCTTTGTCTGATTTAGGAATCAGGGTGATGTTGGCCTCATAGAATGAATTTGGAAGTTCTCCCTGTTTTTCTATTTTCTGAAATAGCTTGAAAAGTATTGGTATTAGTTCCTCTTTAAAGGTTTTGTAAAACTCTGCTGTATACCCATCCGGTCCTGGGCTTTTCTTAGTTGGTAGTCTTTTGATGGTATCTTCTATTTCCTCAATTGATATTGGTCTGTTAAGGTTGTCAATATCCTCCTGACTCAATCTGGGCAAATCATATAACTTAAGAAATTTATCGATGCCTTCACTATCTTCTATTTTGTTGGAGTATAAGGATTCAAAATAATTTCTGATAATCTTCTGTATTTCGAAGTGTCTGTTGTGATATTGCCTTTTTCATCCCGTATGCTGGTAATATGAGTTCTCTCTCTTCTTCTCTTCGTTAGCGTGGCTAAGGGTCTGTCGATTTTTTTTATTTTTTCAAAGAACCAACTTTTAGTTTTGTCAATTTTTTCTATTGTTTCTTTCGTTTCGATTTCATTAATTTCAGCTCTGATTTTAATTATTTCTTGTCTTCTACTTCTTTTGCTGTTGTTTTTCTCTTCTTTTTCTAGGATTTTGAGTTGAAGTATTAGATCATTTATTTGTTGGTTTTTTCTTTTTTTAAGGAATGAACTCCAAGCAATAAATTTTCCTCTTAGAACTGCTTTCAATGTGTCCCATAGATTCCAGTATGTTGTGTCTGTGTTTTCATTTATCTTTAAGAATTTTTTAATTTCCTCCTTGATGTCTTCTATAACCCATTGATCATTCAGTAACCTATTGTTCATTCTCCAAGTGATGCATGATTTTTCCTTATTTCTTTTATCGTTAATTTTCAATTTCATTCCATTATGATCAGTTAAGATGCATAGTATTATCTCTACTCCTTTATATTGTCTAAGAGTTGCCCTGTGACATAATATATGATCTATTTTTGAGAAGGATCCATGTGCTGCTGAGAAAAAAGTGTAACTGCTTGATGTTGGGTGGTATATTCTATATATGTCAATTAAGTCTAGGTTATTAATTGTGTTATTGAGCTCTATAGTTTCCTTATTCAACTTTTGTTTGGAAGATCTGTCCAGTGGTGAGAGAGGTGTGTTGAAGTCTCCCATGATTATTGTATGGTGGTCTATTACACTCTTGAACTTGAGAAGTGTTTGTTTGATGAACATAGCTGCACCATTGTTTGGGGCATATATATTTATGATTGTTATGTCTTGTTGGTGTATGGTTCCCTTGAGAAGTATGTAGTGTCCATCTTCATCCCTTTTGATTAACTTTGGCTTGAAATCTATTTTATTTGATATGAATATGGACACTCCTGCTTGTTTCCGAAGTCCATATGAGTGATATGATTTTTCCCAACCTTTCACCTTCAGTCTAAGTATGTCTTTTCCTGAAGGCAGCATATTGTTGGGTCTTGTTTTGTGATCCATTCTACTAGCCTGTGTCTCTTAATTGGTGAGTTTAAGCCATTAACATTTAGGGTTATTATTGAGATATGGGTGTTCTTCCAGCCATATTGGTTTATTTATGTTACTAAACATGGTTTGTTTTCCTCTTTGATTATTCCCCCCCTTCACTGTACTACCTCCCGCTGTTGGTTTTCATTGACATTTTCCATTTCCTCTTCCTGTAATATTTTGCCGAGGATGTTTTGAAGAGATGGTTTTCTAGCTGCAAATTCTTTTAACTTTTGTTTATCATGAAAGGTTTTAATTTCATCTTCCATCCTGAAGCTTAATTTCACGGGATACACAATTCTTGGTTTTAACCCATTTTCTTTTAGTGTATGAAATATGTTATTCCAGGATCTTCTAGCTTTCAGAGTCTGTGTTAAAAGATCAGCTGTTATCCTGATTGGTTTACCCCTAAATGTAATCTGCTTCCTTTCTCTTGTAGCTTTTAAAATTCTCTACTTATTCTGTATGTTGGGCATCTTCATTATAATGTGTCTAGGTGTGGATCTCTTATGATTTTGCACATTCGGCGTCCTGTAGGCTTGTAGGATTTGGGATTCTGTCTCATTCTTCAAGTCTGGGAAGTTTTCTCGTATTATTTCGTTGAATAGATTGCTCATTCCTTTGGTTTGGACCTCAATACCTTCCTGTATCCCAATGACTCTTAAGTTTGGTCTCTTTATGTTATCCCATATTTCTTGAATGTTCTGCTCATGGTTTCTTAACAGCTTTGCTGAGCTGTCTATGTTCTTCTCCAGTTGAAATACTTTGTCTTCATTGTCTGATGTTCTATCTTCTAAGTGTTCTACTCTGCTGGTAGTATTCTCAATTGAGTTTTTATGTTGGTTTATTGTTTCCTGAATTTCCAGGATTTCTGTTTGTTTGTTTTTTATAACCTCTATCTCCCTGAATAATTGATCTTTTGCTTCTTGGATTTGTTTATGTAATTCATTGTCGAAGTGGTCGAAGTGGTCTTTCATTGTCTGATTTTGCTGTCTAATGTCTTCCTTGAGACTCCAGATCATCTGAAGCATGTATATCCTGAATTCTTTATCTGACATTCCATCTGCTGCAGATATTACCTCTTCTAAAGTTGAATTGACCTGCATTGCTTGTGGTCCTTTTTTTCCTTGTCTTTTCATACTGATCGCGTTTCTTTCTGCTTGGTGAAACTGTTGTGTTATTGATTTTTCCCCCTATATATTTATATTGCTTTTGTATAGCTGCATCGTCTCCCTTGCAGGCTTTGGCAGTGGTTCTGCCCCTCCTTCAATTGAGGTAATGTGCCTACCACGCCGGGAGGCCGCTGTGCCTCTACTTTCGATGGGCCTGTTCTTTCGGTGGTCACAGGTCCGCCTACCTTGCAGGAGTGAGCAGCGGTTTTGCCCCTCCGCTGGCCACTAGGCCTGTTCTGTCTGTCGGTTGCAGGTATGTCTACCTAAAAGGCGCTGGTGGCGGCTCTGCCCCTCCCCCAACCGGGGTGATGTATCTGGCGGGCCACTGGGCCTGTTTTGTTGGTGGTCACGGTTCCGCCTACATTGCACGTGCGTGGAGCAGCTGTGTCCCTCTGAGAGTTGCTGAGCCTGACCTGCCGGTGGATGGCAAGTCTGCCTACCTTGCAGGCGCAGGGGTGGCTCTGCCGCTCCGCGGGTCACTGGGCCTGATCTGCTGGTGAGTTGCAGGTCTGCCTAACTTGCAGGCGCCCGGCGGCTCTGCCCCTCCCCCAACCGGGGCGGGGCGATGTGTCTGGCCGGCCGCTGGGCCTGTTCCGTTGGTGGTCATGGTTCAGCCTACCTAGCAGGCACGTGGGGCAGCTGTGTCCCTCCGCAGTTTTTTGGGCCTGACCTGTCGGTGGGTCGCAGGTCTGCCTACCTTGTAGGCTCGGGGGGTGGCTCTGCCGCTCTGTGGATTGCTGTGCCTGTTCTGCTGGTGGGTCGCGGGTCCGCCTACCTTGCAGGCACCCGGCGCCTCTGCCCCTCCACAACCGGAGCTATGTGTCTGGCGGTCCACTGGGCCTCTTTTGTCGGTGGTTACGGTTCCGCCTACCCTGCACGCGCATGGAGCAGCTGGGTCTTTCTGAGAGTTGCTGGGCCTGACCTGTAGGTGGGTGGCAAGTGCGCCTACCTTGCAGGCCCGGGGGTGGCTCTGCCGCTCCGCGGGTTGCTGGGCCTGATATGCTGGTGAGATGCAGGTCTGCCTAACTTGCAGGCGCCCGGCGGCTCTGCCCCTCCCCCAACCGGGGTGGGGCAATGTGTCTGGCCGGCCTCTGAGCCTGTTCTGTTGGTGGTCAGCGTTCTGCCTACCTAGCAGGCTCGTGGGGCAGCTGTGCCCCTCCGCAGTTTCTTGGGCCTGACCTGCCGGTGGGTGGCAAGTGCGCCTATCTTGCAGGCCCGGGGGTGGCTCTGCCGCTCCACAGTTTCTGGGCCTGATCTGCTGGTGATTCGCAGGTCTGCCTACCTTGCAGGCGCCCGGCTGCTCTGCCCCTCCCCCAACCGGGGCGGGGCGATGTATCTGGCCGGCCTCTGGGCCTGTTGTGTCGGTGGTCAGGGTTCTGCCTACCTAGCAGGCTCATGGGGCAGCTGTGCCCCTCCGCAGTTTGTTGGGCCTGACCTGCTGGTGGGTGGCAAGTGTGCCTACCTTGCAGGCCCGGGGGTGGCTCTGCCGCTACGTGGTTGCTGGGCCTGATCTGCTGGTGATTCGCAGGTATGCCTAACTTGCAGGCGCCCGGCTGCTCTGCCCCTCCCCCAACCTGGGCGGGGCGATATGTCTGGCCGGCCGCTGGGCCTGTTCTGTTGGTGGTCACGGTTCAGCCTACCTAGCAGTCACGTGGGGCAGCTGTGCCCCTCCGCAGGTTTTTGGACATGACCTGCCGGTAGGTCACAGGTCTGCCTACCTTGTAGGCTCGGGGGGTGGCTATGCCGCTTTGTGGATTGCTGTGCATTTTCTGCTGGTGGGTCGCGGGTCCGCCTACCTTGCAGGCGCCCGGTGGCTCTGCCCCTCCCCCAACCGGAGGGATGTGTCTGGCGGTTCACTGGGCCTGTTTTGTCGGTGTTCACAGTTCCGCCTACCTTGCACACGCGTGGAGCAGCTGTTTCATTAGTGCCTGGGCACACTCTTCTTGTTGGCCTCCCTCAGGCCCTAAGTTTGTAGAGCTTGGGGCTGAGAAACCCCAGCCAATTTGCTTACCTTCTGGTAGCCACGCCCCCGTATCTGGTGCAAGAGACCTCAGTTGTCAGCACTGGTGGGAGCGGTAGCCGTGAGTCCCACGCCGAGGCGAGTCGGTGCAAGAGACCTCAGTTGTCAGCACTGGTGGGAGCGGTAGCTGGGAGACCCGCGCCGCGCAGCTACCGCCGGCTCCTGTGCCAGTGCTGCCTCCGGGTTTTCTTGACTACCACGCCGGCAGGTCGCTGGACCTGTTACGGGCCCGGGCGGCGGCTCTGTTCGGCCCCTCTGGCCTCCACAGTATTCAGCAGGACCCGGACCGAGAAACAGTTTCCGCGGGTTCTTTATCACCGGGCCAAAACAGTTCCGGGAGCCAGAATTCGGCCTCTCCGGACTTGGTGCATGCTCCGACAGGAGCAGGCTCCAAGAAGCAGTTTCAGCGGGTTCTATAGCCCTGGGCCAGAGCAGCTCCGGGAGCCGGAACTCCGACACTCCGGGCTCGGTGCGTGTTCTGATAGGAGCAGGCTCCAAGAAGCAGTTTCCGCGGGTTATTTAGCACTAAGTCTGAGCAATTTGTCTGCGAGATGCAGACAATTGTCAGCCTGAAATTACCTGTTCTATAGCTGAAAGAGCTGCAATCAGTCGAAAACAAGGATGGTGACGTCAGCTCTCCAAGATGGTGACCGCTGGCTTCCTCCGTGGTCTGACCGGTGTGGAGAACCAACCTGGACCGTTTCCTTTCCCTGTCTCCAACCCAGAATTCAGCTCCGAGCTCAGCAAATGCCTAGCTGGCAGGAGCCCACAGAATCAGCATTGCTGTATCTCTGCGCCACCAGCCTGTCATTTCCCAGCGCGCGCCGCAGACTCCAGCCATGGGGTGATCTGCCGAACAAGCAGCGCTCCATACAGACGGACAGATCGCTCGCATTTGAGCCCCTGAAGCTGATCCTCGTGCGATGAAAATCCTTCCACTAGGTTTTGGAGCACCCCAATTTTGCTGGAAATTCCTAACAAGATAGCTTTTAGCCGTTCTAACTCGCCATTTTCCCTCACAGTGACGCAGTACACGGAGTTACTGCACTCCCTTTGCGGCCATCTTGCCTCTCAAGAAATCATATATTGATATAGAATCATTCATAACAACTAGTTATACATCTAATTGTAATCCTAGGCTTATGGTTTATCATGAAGAGTGTGTGAGTTTTGCTTCAAAAGTGATTATGGAAATCAAAAATAATGTGTTTTGAAAGAAGTCTCATGAAAAGACCAGTTTGAAACATGGCGGAACACGTGTTTTCTGAAGCAGAAAGTGATTGAAAGTGAAATATATGCCTATAAATTTGTGAACTTGTGGATGAAATATATATCCTATAATGTGCATAAACTGAAGAAATAGTAATGTACCAGTGTTGAAATAAAAATGACGTTCAAAATACTTATCATGTCCCATAGGAATCTACTTGCATTGATGTGAAACTGGATCAGTTACTGTAGAAATATTAGGATTCATATGCACCATTCACTGAAGTTAGTTTTCAATACTAGGAAAAAAATACGTATATCAGGTGAATGAATATTTCTGAGAATAATCTTGTGAAAAGTTTTTTATAAATCCACATACATATTCATGAATGAATTTAGGGAGTGTATAATAAGACACATATATTAAATATTTTAAAATATCTGGAGAGAATATATATATATATATATATATATATATATATATATAACCACACACAGATTTTAAAAATTAGCAATATATATGCCAATCAAATTACACCGTGAAATACATATCATCCACAGATCCAAAAATATTCATTTTACTGGATATGGATTTATGTATAACTTTTTTCAACTAGGAAGCTCACCCATAGTTTGAATTTTCAGTTCAAACAGCGTTTAGGAGGAGTGATCTCTTCTCACACTTTGTATCTGCCAAGTTATGTAACTCACAAGAATGTACGTGTGATAACAGGTAGGATTCTAAATGTGCATATAAAAATACATGTGCTGAATAGAATACAGAGAAAGGGAGACAGGAATTCACATATTTGTTAACTGTAAAAGCACATGGAAAACAATTTCAACAAAAAATTTACTAGGTTTATAACTCCTACCCTATATAATGCAAAAGGCAAGTCCAAGTATACAACGTGCCTCCTCTGAACTGCTTGTATTTCTATTCTGTTTCGGTTATTTTTCTCCATCATATTAGGATTAGTATTCAGAATCTAGTAGGGTATGTGTTAGTGTCAGGGATTCAGTATATCAAATGTAAAATAGAAAAATGAAACCAATGTGTATGCAAATATGTGCTAAACAAAATCTTCCCACTCTCATCCAGAACAATTCCTTGACATTTCCTTCCCCCAAAGTAAGACACAATTAGAGGAGTAGAGTAATAAAATCTGTGAATAATATGCTCAGGAGTTTACAACCTTGGAAGTGGTAGAGGAGTTTTCCTAGTATGGGACAGGATAAAAACTCCATATATATGGAGCTCTGCTGGCCTAAATACTTCTTGAGAAACTGCCTCTGAGTTTGGGCACTTGAAATATATGTTTTTGTCAGGAGCTTTAGCTTCTTTCTAGTGAGACCATCAAAGCTGTGTCTGCATCTATGTGACCTGGAGGACATGATTTCTTATTTTCCAATGAACATGAGGCAGCAGTGCTGAATTCTCTCTTTGTAAGTAAACTGTGGCCACTGGGGGCTAAGGGTATTCCCATGTGGACTGGGAAGCGATTTGGTCATCCTCCACTTTTCGTGGTGTTTCTTGCTGCTGCACTGGGACTTTGGCATTTGCTTCATGAAATAAAAGAAGTTCAACTGGGACACAGTTCTGGAGGCAATTCTTTCATGTGTGGTTGGTCAGGGTCTGCAGGAGAATGCACCAACCAGGCTTCTATCCCACATAGCTTGGCCACATGTCTATAGCAACCTGATTCTGAACATTGCCCGGAAACATCTCCATATAACAAGAAGCCTTTACATGGAAGGGTCTGCTGGCTGCACCATGTCAGTCACAAGCCATTTGGAAGCCAATGGCAGATCCACATGGCCCCACCACAAATTTTTTATCACACATCTGCCTACCACTGCTCTAGGCCCACTACTCAGCAGGTTCCAACATACTGGCATCTCTGTTCTACACCATTTTCATGAAACCCACTCAATCAAGGCACTGTCTTGCATATTTACGATCAGCAACAGGACATCCAAAGTTTCTCCAGTGCCACCTGGTCATGGGAATTTCAAAAATTTCATGGTATTTATCTAGGCATTTTTCAAGGATGACGTTGCAGGCACTGTGGGTTTCAATTCATTCAGGAACCATTAAATGGTGAGGAAGCTCATTTCAATGAATGCTCTGTAGAACTCTCACAGGCAAGGCTTCCCAAAGAGTGGCCAAAATGTCACATGAAGCCAGGCCCATTGAGGTCTACAATGTGACGTCCATGGGTGTTGTGACTCTCAACTATGGCTGCCAAGTCTTTCAGAATTAAATCATGTGATATCCTGGCTGAGATACCCAGGGCTCTGTGGAAAGCCAACCTGGGCCTAGATCTCAGTTTCCAAGGGTGATTCTCATGGGTGGACTCCTAAAATCCCAACAAAATTCATGGCAATACTTCTCTGAATTCAGTCTCTAAGGGGAATCACACCAGAGTTCAAGCCCAGGTGGTCCAGGTCATGTCTTCATACTGGACACAAATGACCAAATTTAAAACCAAAACCCTCCCATATGGCCCTCATCTTCTTCCATATAGACACTAATCACAACCTCTGGCGGAAGGTTTCCATGAGTGGCGGAGTCCAAGAGAGTGTCCAAAATAACTCCCTTGCCCCTCATTTCGTAAATTCAGGGTGGTCTGGACACCCTTCATGTGAAACAGGAGTGATCAAATATGCTAGACGTTAATACTTCTATGCTTCTCCAATTTGTGGAAAACTGAGTGTCAGGTATATATTTTTATGTGATTTGCAGTCATGAGAAATCACAAGCACCTCTGCAGGTCTTTGAAGAACCCATTTGACCCAAAGGATCCCTATTCTCACTTGATGGAGTTCAAGAACTTTAAAGAGGAAGGCGACAGACTTCATCCACAAGGACTGCTTTTTGGCCATTTTGGTTTTGGATGCACACATGGGATCTCTCTTTACATCCACCAGGTGCTGAGAATCTAAGCCACAACCTCACACAGGGCCAAGAGGCTGATTCAGACACATCCCTTTCCAAAGCAATTAAGCAAAGAACCACAGGTGATGCCCATTCATTTCCATTTGAAAACTGTTTTCTTTAGGCTTCACAAAGGGGTGGCCTGAGGAAAAGACCTTCCTGACATTCAGGGGAACAGAACAATAGGTTAGCAAATGGCCCAAAGCAGTGTTTCTCCACTGAGACTTTCCTGGTCACACTGATATCTGAATTTTCTGAGATGCTCACCATTCCCTTCAGCTATCCAGTACATGGCCATGTCACAGAGCTTAGAGGCGGTACTTATCTTGGTCACAAAATCATGAGCCTATTCTGGAGAGTGGCCAGAATTCAGGAAGAAAACAGGAACTTAGGAAGATAGCAGGTGTTACCCATCCATAAGGCAAGCCGCATTCCTTTCATACATTGGGCAGAAAGAATTCTGGTAAGCTTTCTACTAGCCTGGACACATCCTTTGATGCATTCTCTTTTCTAATGTCTACAACCATGGAAACAGTGGGATACACAGACTTAAAAACACTCGCCTTGTCAAATCACTTGTTAGAAATCGTCCACTCCAAACCAAACAAACTGCCTTTCCTACCAAATTCTCAAAACATGAGACAAAATCACAAACACACACTCGCACCCACAAAGTCACCTCCTTTCCCAAAGTAGGTCTCTGACTATCGGGTTTGACCTCTGACTGGTGGGCCGTACTATGTTCCCATCAAATGGCCTGTTCTGTCTCAGATCTGGTTTCCTTGGCCAACTCTGTGAAGTTGTCAGGAGACAGCGGTGAGCCACTTCCTGCTTACTCAGGAAAGGCCACTCTTCAGAGCTTTCCTGGCATTTGGCCATCCTCACATCAGTAGATACCAAGAAAGACTGACTCTGTCCTTGGTAAATCAAAAGAAGGGAGACCACTGGGACTGGGCCTGGGACTAGATTTGTGTGCCTGGATGCCTGGATCCCAAGTTCAGAGAGTTCCATCACCAAGAATGTGAGGTGAGGTCACTTCCTTCAGGAACTGAATGAGGTCAATGCCTTGGCAAGCACATTGCCCTAACATTTGCTTCCAAAGGTCCCATGAAATGGAGGCTGTCCCTAATTTTTTTGACACTTTCACAAGTTAGAATGGTATATCAAATATTGGTAACCAGGAACAGCTCTCCACAGAGGCCTCGTTTTGTCCTTCTTCTCTACATAAAGAAGAGAGAGGCTGATTCAGACACATCCCTTCATGCTGACCAGGTTGTTTGCAATGAAAGATGACTTTTGCTCTCTCAGTTCCTTCATAGGTGCCTACAACTTCTCTAGGGATCATTTGCGCATAGACCTTTGAGTTTCTCAGCAGTTGGAAGATCCCCTACATTCCTGTATTTTAAGACCAACTCTGTCCTTGCTCTTCTCTAAAGTTAGATTGAAGGAACAGTGTATGGTTAGGGTTAATAACAGGTTTGATTTGGAAAAGAAATCATTCTGCTGGATGAATAATGGTATTGGGAATCTGCGATATTTTCAAGAATATATAGGTAAAATATAGGAATCTGAAAACAGAAATCTAGGTAAGATTTGAAGCCCAGAAGGGCATTGGGCCCTTGATTGCGGTATTAAGCATAGGACCTTGTAACTTGGATGATTGATTTTCAAAGAGAACTTCCAGTCAAAATGGATAGTCAGGAGTATTAGGAAGATAGTCGGTATGTTTATAAAGGAGAGTGAGTATAGGATTTGGACCAAAAGTTCTTTAGCTATAGGGTTTCGGGTATTGAGTGAATGTAAATGTCAGCACATGTGAAGAATTAATCACAATGATGAACTGGGGAAAATATGTAGGAATGCAGATATCAATAGAGACTTTAGGAAATCTGGCAAAGTATAGTCGGTAGTGAAATGTTAATAAAATAGATTCTTGTCACTTCCTTTTTTTCTGTATGCTTAATAAAACACTGTTGAAATCTTGAGAAGTGTTTTCTAAACTTTTTCCCAGAATGTGCTGTCCCCAACAGCCAAACTTCAGAATGTACTCCCTCACCCAGTTGCACGCAAACTGCTCACCCGCCCAGGCCCATCAATAAACTTTCCTCCCTGCCCTCTTCAAGGAAAGTATATAAGCTCTGCTTAAGCTGTTCTCAGGGTTCTCTGCTCTATTCAAATGAGCTCTGAGCCCCAGCATGCTGGACCCCCAATAAACCCTTTGTTTTTGCATGAGAGAGTCTCTTAGTGGTCTCTTCCCCCAATGCTCTTCCGATCTTTATATATGGAGGTTCCACCGAAATCCAGCAGCGGTGAACGAGAGACCCCAATGGGCTACTCTCAGGGTAAGTAAGGCGCCTCTTTCTGGTTTCAGGTTTCAGGTTAGGGCTTGGCAAAATGGCTGTCGATGAAGTGTGTGAGCTCTCTTTGATGGTGGCTGGCAGACGTGTCACAGAGCCACAAGCCAAGTCCCTGGGGGAGGCCACAGAGGACTCGAGAATCGAGGAATAATAGTCCCCTTGACTCAGTGATACTTTGTTTCAGATTCGGTATTGCCAGCCCATCGGGTTTTGCCACCTGCTCAGTCTTGGTCTCAGTGTTGGACGACCATTGCCTGTCTTTATTGTTTTCTCTTGTCTGTGTCCTGTGTCGTTGCTTTTACTGTTTGTGTATCTTTCATTATGGGACAGATCACTTCAATGCCTCTGTCCCTGACCCTTGATCTATGGACCAAAGTCCGCTTAAGGGCTCAGAATGTTTCTTTTTCAGTAAAACGCTGGACCTGGCAGACTCTGTGTGCCTCAGAATGGCCCACCTTTGGATTCGGATGGCCCCTAGAAGGATCTTTCTACTTAACACTAATTTAAAAAGACAGAGATATTGTCTTACAGCCAGGGCCACATAGCCATACTGATAAACAGGAATATACCTTAACTTGGCAGGACCTCTGCAAATCTCCTCCTCCGTGGGTGAAGCCTTTCCTTGCTGTGTCCCCGTTCCTACTCCCTCCCCCACGATCTCTCAACCCCTCTGCTCCTCCTCCTCCTCCACCCTCTGTTCTCCCTGAGTCACAAGATTTGACTCTACTGGACTCTCCTCCCCTTCCTTATCTTCTACCCTTGTCCCACAACCCCCAACACCCTCTAAGTGATTCTCCAGCTGCTGACTCAGCCTCTCTGTAATTGGAGGACGCTAAGCCACCCCAGGGCCCTCCAGATAACTCCCCTGCGTCACACACAGCCCCTCCTCCCCTGGAGGAAGCTGGACTTGCTAAAGGAACTCGCTGGTGGCAAATGATTGAAAACCCTGGAACTCCCGTGTTGCTTCCCTCCATCCCTAAGGGCCAATGATTGACGATGGCCATGGGGAAAAAAATGGAAGCCTACCAGTATTGGCCTTCTCCTCTTCAGACCTATATAAATGGAAAAATAACAATCCCCCTTTTACCGAGGACCCAACCTGGCTCTCAGGTCTGGTGAAGTCATTGATGTTTTCACACCAACCTACTTGGGATGACTGCCAACAACTCCTAGGCACTCTCTTCATGACAGAGGAACAAAAGAGAATCCTCCTGGAGGCTAGAAAAAAGTATCCTCGGACCAAATGCGTGACCGACACAACTTCCCAACATATTCAAAGCCGGCTTTCTCTTGAAACGACCCAACTGGGACCCCAACACCTTTGAAGGTAGGGAGCATCTGTCCACTTATCGCCGGGCTCTAATAGTGGGTATCTTAGTGGCCGCTAGGTGACCAACTAATTTGGCCAAGGTAAGAGAGATTATTTAAGGGCCTAATGAATCTCCCTGTATGTTCCTAGAGATAATTATGTAGGCATATAAGAGACATACTCCTTTCGATCCTCAGGCAGAGGATCAAAAGGCATCTGTCACAATGGCCTTTATTGGGAAAGCTGCCCTGGATATTAAAAGAAAGTTACAATGCTTAGATGGATTACAAGATATGACTTTGAGGGATTTAGTCAGAGAACCCGAGAAGGTATACTTTAAGAGAGAAACTGAGGAAGAGAAGGGAGCTGAGTGAGGATAAAAGAAACAAAAGACAGACTAAGGCATTGACTAAGGTCCTGGTCACAACAACAAATAGGCCAGAAACTAAGAAACAGAGAGACAGGAAGGGATACCTGGGCACACACTAGAGGCCACCCCTGGCCTCAGATCAATGTGCCTACTCTAAAGAAAAAGGACACTGGGCCAAAGAGTGCCCTAGAAAGAGACAGCCATGCCAGCCAGATATTCTGACTCTGGAGGAATACTAAGAAAGTCCGGGCTCAGATCCTCTCCCTGACCTCAAGGTAACTTTTGAAATGGAGGGGAACACAATAAACTTTGAAGTAGATACAGGGGCAATATACTCAGCCCGTAAGGCCCATTGGGCCCTCTACCGAATAAAAGGTCTCTAATTCAAGAGTCTAACAGAAGTAAATATCGGGCTTTGACAACTAAGAGGACCATGGACCAGGGAAAAGGAAAAATCCATCACTCCTTCCTAGTAATCCCAGAATGCCTGGCCCCATTGATGGGCAGAGTTCTGCTCACCAAGCTCTGGGCCAAAATAACTTTTAACCCTGAAGGCCCCCCAAGTGGAATTTTTTAATCCTTCAGTAACTACTCCTATAATCATGGCTCTAACTATGTCAGTAGCAAATGTTCATCAACTCACTCACCTTTGTTCAAAGAAACTGCATTCATTCGTGAAGGATCAAGAACACAGTTTTCCACTAACCTACTCACAGCAAAAGGAAATAACTGAATGGGTAACAAAAGCCTGTCAGGTCCATTAATTGGTTAAAGCTTACACTTCCAAGCTTCCTGCAGGAAAGCACCTATGAGGAACCAGACGAGGACAATTCTGGGAAGTGGACTTTACTGAAATTAAGCCAGTAAGGTATGGACTTAAATAACTCCTAGTCTTTGAACATACATTTTCAGGATGTATTGAAGCCTTCCCCACACACACACAAAAAAGAAATAAAAAAGAAGAAAAAAGAAACATCGCAAATGGTTGTAAAGAAGATCCTGGAAGATATTTATTCTCCCCTTGACGACCAGTAGTCTTAACCCTCATCAACCCCTTAAGCTGCGATGGCTGATCACAAATCCTACTGGACACGAAGTATGGCCTATCTCTAATACAGCCCCCTTACGAACCTGGTTGCCATCTCTCCACCCAGTCATTTGTCAGCTGGCTATAGGTCTTTCCTATTGGGATATCCCTGATTAACAGGATCCCACTAAAATTCCATTAAATCCCTTCCGTACCATAGATAATGGAAACAAACATTATAGATGTAGGGACACGTGAGCCAGATGCAGGTTGGCTAGCCTAGATTACTATGTTTGCCCGGCAGACTATCAAAGCCACAAACAGTCACGGCTGTGGGGGGGGAGAGCAGACTTCTATTGTAAGTCATGGGGATGTGAGCATACAGGGACTGTCAGATGGAACCCAAACTCCTCATCAAATTCTGTACACAGCATTGGCCATATTACGAATTAGATAACCAAAACCGATGGCCCCCAGAGGGGTCTCTAGATCCTCAAATTCTGTGTGACCTTTTTAACTTCTGCAAGTGCTCAAAAGGGTGAAAGGAGATTCCGCTATGTGGAGGCCTTCTCTCTCCTTTGCTCACATCCTGAACTATGCTTCTCCAATAGATGCTCACCCTCAGCCTTGTGCTCTAGACTCTCTGCTGTCACTCCCACCTCAGCAACTTGATTTCTCCCCTCCAATATCTAGATCAAAAACCCAAATCTCGACTGGTTCTCAGACCATTGCTCCCTTGCTGAGGTTGCAGGTACTGAGGTACCACTCCATTCACTCACTCCTCTCCTCTCCTGTCAGTGCCCGCACCAGGTCCCACCCAGTCCTCTTACCACCTAATGCAAAGCTCAAACCCGCTGAGAAGAATCCTCAGACCCTAATACAAGATGTAATGAAAATGGCCTTTAATGTTGCTTTGTCATCACTAAAAACAGGTTACTAAGAATTTAAAGTCCCTCACAGGCTTTTTGGAATCTCACTCCCGTCTCCCCCTCTGTTCTATCTGTTCTACTGCTCAAGTTTTTGTTGCTATTAAGATCCCAAAGCCCTCTCCCAATATTCTTTTACATCTCTCCTTCCTCATTCTCAGATCCACAGAGCTGCTCTTATTTCTGCCTTCCAAATTGTCCCCCTCTGTACCAGGCCCACAGAAAAGTCTTAACTGACCTTCTCCAGAAGTCTTCACCATGGCTGATTTAGGACTTTCAGCAAAAGAGTCCCTATAAAAGAGTTCACTGTAGATAAACTTCCTATTTTTGTGTTGCCCTGGTCTCCTTGGCAACTGGCTAAAAAATTAAGCACTCCTGATCTAGACACACCCTTACTAGTTTTTCACAAAATATTTGAAAAAAAGTCCTCTGGCCTTGAGCTGGGGCTTCACAGAGATGGCTACATTTCTAAGATAAAGAAGTTACAAACTGGGCTGTATGGAAACAGCTGGAAGGGGGAAAAAAAGAAAGGGAAGACACCCACACCCAGGTGTCCTTGAAGAGTTAACTTGCCCAAACTGAGGAAAAAAGAGAAACAAAAACAGCTTTTTGTGAACTTCTGCAGACTGTGAACTTCTGAGCCCCTTCCCTTACGTGTTGGGTACAAAATTCTGAAACTACGTAACTTGGGTTTCAGGGGATTAATTGATTACAACAGAAGCAATGCCCTCTGAATCTGGTTGAAACCAAAAAAGACTGTTTCCGTGTCTTTGGTGCTATCTTAGGTGCCTTGCCTTGTCCGTCCCTACAACAGTATAATTCTATATACTTAAACATTGTTTATGTTTTCATGAAATGGTCAACAGATGTGATTAATTGTGAAATGGTGCAGATGTTTCCCAGAGTGCTTTATCATGACGCAAGTTCATCTGAAGATCAAAGAGGGGGACATACAACCCGGTTCCCCTGGGAACATATGTCCCTCACCTTAGCCATTCTATTACGAATAGGAGTTGCTGCAGGGTTGGGCACAAGAACCACTGCTCTGGTCCATGGGACACAACAAGTGACCCAATTAGAAGAAGCAATAGATCAAAACTTAAAGATTTTAGAAACCTCCATCACAGCTTTGCAGGAATCTTTAACCTCTCTCTCTGAAGTTGTTTTACAGAAAAGGCGAGGGTTGGACCTCCTTTTCATGACAGAAGGGGGCCTTTGTGCTTCATTGAGGGAAGAATGTTGTTTTTATGTCGACAATACTGGAGTTGTAAAAAAATCTATGAGTAAATTAAAAAGATGCCTTGAAGAGCAACAACGAGAGAGAGAGGCACAAAAACGGTAGTTTGAGTCTTTTTTTACACAGTCCCCCTGGTTAATTACGTTTTTATCAACCCTGGCTGGTCCAATAATAATCCTCATAGTATTACTAACTATAAAACCCTGTTTCCTCAATCATGTAATTTCTTTTCTCCAAGCTCAAATTGGACAAATTAAAATTATGGTAATACCCCACTAGCAGACATAGAATGTGACACCCCACAATGATCACTTTTATGATTAAAAGTAGCCAGAAAAAGAAGTGGGGAATGAAATTTTAATAAAATATGTACTTGTCACTTCCTGTTTTTCTGTACGCTTAACAAAACACTGTTGAAATCTTGAGAACTCTTTGCTAATCTTGTTGCCAGAATGTGCTGTCCCCAATTGCCAAACTGCAGAATCTACTCCCTCACCCGGTTGAATAGAAACATGAACTGTACTTGGATCATTGAATGTAGAAGAGAACATCCATTCAAAAAGTTATAGTCAGTTGGATTAGAAAGATAGTCGGTAAGTTTAGGAAGAAAAGTGAGTATAGGATTTGGAACAAAAGTTCTTTAGCAATAGGGTTTTGGTTAGAGAGTCAATGTAAATGTCAACACAAGTGAAGAGTCAGTCACAATGATGCACAGGGCAAAATATGTAGGAAAGCAGATATCAATAGAGACATTAGGAAATCAGGAAAAGAATAAAGTGAGTGATGGGATTAGATATTTTCAACAGGGTTGAGGATGAATATGTGAGCTTAGGATAAAACAAATATGAAGTCAACAATAGGATTGACATTTGATAGCATTAGCGTAGCCCAAGACAGTGTCCAAAATAAGCTCTGTTTCCCCTCATTTGCCTAAATTCCCAGTGGCCTGTACACCCTTCCTGTGTACCAGGAGTGATCAAATAGGCCTGCCTTTAATACTGCTCTGCTTCTCCAATTTGAGTCCTACTGAGTGTCGGGTACAGATTCTTTATGTGAATTGGAAAGATGAGAAAACTCAAGCACCTATTGGATAGCCTCTGAATAGATTTGAAGAACTCATTTGACCCAAAAGATCCCTATTCTCACTTGATGGAATTCAGGAACCTTACAGAGGAAGGCAAAATACTTCATCAACAATGACTGCTCTTTTTGCCATTTTGGATTTTATGCACCCATGGGATCTTTCTTTAGATCCATCAGGTGCTGAGAATCTAAGTCAAAGAATCACACTGGGCCAAGAGGCTGATTCACACACATCTCTTTCCAAATCAATTAAGGAAAGAGCCAAAGGTAAAGCATATTCATTTCCATTTGAAAAATCTTTCCTTCAGGATTCACAAAGGGTTGGCCTGAGACAAAGACCTTCCTGACTCTCAGGGCAACAGAACAATAGGTAAGCAAATGGCCCAAAGCAGGGATTCTCCACTGAGACTTTACTGGTCACACTGATATCTGAGTTTTCTGAGATGCTCGACATTCCATTCATCTATCCAGTACATGGCCATGTCACAGAGCTTGGAGGTAGTACATATCTTGGACACAAAACCATGAGCCTATTCTGGAGATTGGCCATAATTCAGGAAGAAAACAGCAACTTAGGAAGGTAGCAGGTATCGCCCATCAATAAGGCAAGCCACAGTCAATTCATAAATTGTGCTGGATGAATGCTGGGAAGCTTTCTATGAGACAGGACACATCCATTGATGCATTCTCTTTTCTAATGTCTACAAGCACGGACACAGTGGGATACACAGACATAGAAACACTTGCATTGTCAAACGACTTACTAGAAACAGTTCACTCCAAACCAAACAAACTGCCTTTTCTACCTATTCTCAGAACATGAGACAAAACCACAAACCCACACCCGCAATGGCACCTCCTTCCCCCAAATAGGTCTGTGACTCTCCGGAGTGTGCTCTGACTGATGTGTCATACTATGATGCTCCGAAATGGCCTGACCTGTCTCAGATCTGATCTTCTTGGCCAACAATGTGAAGTTGTTAGAAGCCAGGAGTGAGCCACTATCTGCTTTCTCAGGAAGAGCCCCTCTTCCGAGCTTTCCTGGCATTTGGCCATCCTCACATCAGTAGGTATCAAGAAATACTGACTCTGTCCTTTGTAAATCCAAAAAAGTGAGACCACTGGGACTAGGACTGGGACTGGCTCTGGGTGCCTGGCTTTCTGTATACCAAGTTCAGAGAGTTCCATCACCAAGGAAGTGAGATGAGATCACTTCCTTCAGGAACTGAATGAGATCACTGCCTTGGCAACCACTTTGTCATAACAATTGCTCCCAACGGTCCCATGAGATGAGGGCTGCCCCTACTTCCTGTGACACTTTCACAAGTTAAAATGGTATATCACCCGTAGGCAAAAGGGAACAGCTCTCCACACAGGCCGGGTTTGGTACATCTTCTCTACATTAAGAAGAGATAGGCTCATTCTGACGCAACCCTTAATCCTGACCAGGTTGTTTGCCATGGAAGATGATTTTTGCTCTCTCAGGTCTTACATAGCTGCCTACATCTTCTCCAGAGATCATTTCTGCATGGAGCTTTGAGGTTCTCAACAGATGGAAGATCCACTGCATTCCTGTATTGTAAGACCAACACTGTCCCTGCTCTTCAGTAAACATAGATGTGAATTGGAGTCATGAGAAAACCCACGAACCTATGGGATAGCATCTGCAGGGCTTTAAAGAATTCACTTGACCCAAATGATCCCTATTCTCACTTAATGGAGGTCAGGAACCTTACAGACGAAGGCGAGAGACTCTATCCACCATGACAGTTCTTTTGTCCATTTTGGTTTTGGATGCACACATGGGATTTTTCTTTAGACCCATCATGTACTGTGAATCTAAGCCACAGCCTCACATAGGGCCAAGAGGCTGATTCAGACACATCCATTTCCAAAGCAATTAACCGAAGAGGCACAGGTAATGACCATTCAATTCCATTTGAAAACTATTTTCTTCAGGCTTCACAAAGTGTGGCCTAAGGCAAAGACCTTCCTGACATTCAGGGCAACAGAATAGGTAAGCAAAAGGCCCAAAGCAGGGTTTCTCCACTGAGACTTTCTTGGGCATACTGATATCTGAGTTTTCTGAGATACTCACCATTCCCATCAGCTATCCAGTACATCGCCATGTCACAGAGATGGAGGTGGTACATATCTTGGACACAAAATCATGAGCGTATTCTGGAGAGTGTCCAGAATTCAGGAAGAAAACAGGAATTTAGAAAGATGGCAGGAATTGCCCATCCATACGGCAAGCTGCAGTCCATTCATAAATTGCACAGGATGAATGCTTTGAAGCTTTCTCGTAGACAGGGCACATCCATTGATGCATTCTCTTTTCTACTGTCTACAATCACGGACACAGTATGATATATAGACACAGAAACACTCACGTTGTCAAAGGACTTACTAGAAACAGTTCACTCCAAAACAAACAAACCAGCTTTCCTAACTATTCTCAGAACATGAGACAAAACCACAAACTCACACTCACACCCAAAATGGTACCTCTTTCCCCAAAGTAGGTCTGTGTCTATCCGGAGTGTCCTCTGACTTGTGGGCCATACTATGTTCCCCAAAAATGGCGTGTCCTGTCTTCAATCTGGTCTCTTTAGCCAACTCTGTGAAGTTGTCAGGAGCCCGTGGTGAGAAACTACCTGCTTTCTCTGGAAAGGCCAGTCTTCATAGTTTCCAGGCATTTGACTGTCCTCACATCAGTAGGTACCAAGAAAGAGTGACTCTGTCTTGTTAAATCAAAACAAGTGAGCCCACTGGGACATGGAGTGGGTTTGACTCTGTGTGCCTGGTTTCCTGGATCCCAAGATCACAGACTTTCATCACCAATAATGTAAGGTGAGGTCACTTCCTTCAAGAACTGAATGAAGTCACTGCCTTGGAAACCACTTTGTTTTAACAGTTGCTTCCGAGGTTCTCAAAAGATGGAGTCTGCCTCTACTTGCTGTGACTCATTCATAAGTTAGAATGGTATATCAACCATAGGCACCGGGGAACAGCTCTCCACACAGCCATGGTTTGGTCCATCTTCTCTACATTGGGAAGAGAGAGGCTAATTCAGACACATCCCTTCAACCTGACCAGGTTGTTTGCCATGGAAGATGACTTTTGCTCTCTCAAATCCTTCATACCTGCCTACACCTTCTCCAGGGATTATTTCTGCAGGGACTTTTGAGGTTCTCAGCTGGGGGATGATACCCTACCTTCCTGGATTTTAAGACCAACTCTGTCCCTGCTCTTCTGTAAAGTGAGATTGAGGGAACAGTGTATGGTTAGTGTTAATAGCATGTTCGATTTGGGTTAGGAGTCATTCTGCTGGATGAATTATGGTATTGGGAACCTGTGATATTTATAACAATATAAATGTGAAATATATGTATGAGAACAGAGATCTAGGAAAGATTTGAAGCCCAGAAAGGCATTGGGCCCTTGATTGGTATACTTAGATTGAATCATGTTCTGCACCGAGGTCTCAGATAAATCGATATACAATGGCATAGGACCCTATACCTCGGATGATTGAAAGTAGAAGAGAACATCCAGTCAAAAGGGATAGTCTGTAGGATTAGGAAGATAGTAAGTAGGTTTAGGAAGAAGAGTGAGTCTCGGAGTTGGACCAAAAGTTCTTTAGCAATTGGTTTTCAGTTAGAGGGTGAATGTAAATGTCAGCACATGTGAAGAGACAGTCACAATGATGAACTGGGAAAAATATGTAGGAAAGCAGATATCAATAGGGGCATTAGGAAATCAGGAAACATATAAAGTGAGTGATAGGATTAGATATTTTCAAAAGGCTTGAGGTTAAATATATAATCTTAGGAAGAAACAAATATGTAGTAACCAATAGGATTGACATTTGAGAGCAGTAGGCACCCTGGACATAGATGCTTTTAGTAATCCATGGTCACTTCCCATTTAGGCTTTGGTACAATCATATGTGTGACCTTTGCATTTTGTGTACAGAATACTACTGTGGTAAAATGTATATGTAGATCAGGTGACATGAGTATTTCTTGCACTATAAAGGGGAGTAATATTCTGGAAACTTATAAATTAGTACTGGGGATAAAAATAGGTGTACCTTGTGTTGATGATTATTGAGATGATGCATGAATAGACCATATTGTGAATAAAGTATGTAACTGGATCCAACATTAAATAATGGTTTGAGTTTGCATCTGAAAATATATTGGAAATCTTATATTGATATATATACCATCATTCCAACGAGTTATATATGCAATGGTATTATTAGGGTTATGGTTTATCGTGAAGAGTGAGTTTTGCTTCAAAAATGATTATGGAATCGAAAATAATGTGTTTAGAAAGAAGTCTAGTGAAAAGACCAGTAAAGAAACATGGAGGAATACATGTGTTCTGAAGTAGTAAGTAATTGAAAGTGAAAAATGCCAAAAAAATTTGTGAAGTTGTGGATGAAAAAATACATCCTATGATGTCCATAAACTGAAGAAATAGTAATGTACCAGTGTTGAGTAAAAATGAACTTCAAATTACACATCATGTCCCATAGCAATCTACTTGCATTAATGTTAAACTGGGTCAGTTACTGTAGAAATATTAGGATTTTTAAGCACCATCCACTGAACTTAGTTTTCAGTAGTAGGAAACCAAAATATATTTCAGGTGTATGAATATTACTGAGAATAATCTTGTGAAAATTTGAATTTAAATGAACATAAATGAATATGAATGAATTTAGGGAGTGTATAATAAGACACATATTTTTCATATTTTTTTAAAATCTGGAGAATATACACACACACACACACGCACACACACACACACACACACGCACACACACACACATTAATATTTAGCAATGTATATGCCAATCGATATTCATCATGAAATATAATTCATTCACAAATCCAAAAATATTCATTTTACTGAACATGGATTTATGTATAGTGTTTTTCACTAGGAAGCTCACCCATAGGTGGAATTTTCAGTTCCATCATTATTTAGGGAGAGTCATCTCTTCTCACAATTTTTATATTCCAAAGCCAGTGTTCTTTCAAGAATGTACGTGTGATACCAGGTAGGATATTGTATATGCATAAAAAAATTACATGTGCTGAATAGGATACAGAGAAAGGGAGACAGGAATTTACATATGTGATAACTTTAAAAAATCATGGAGAAATATTAAAATGAAAAGTTTACTAAATTTAAAACACATACTCTTGATAAAGAGGAAGACAAATACAAATATACACCATGCTTCCTATGAAAGGACTGTACTTCTATTCAGTTAGGTTTTTTTTTTCTCCATGATATTAGGATTAGTAGTCAGAGTCTAGTAGGGTATGGGTTAGTGTCAGGGATTCAGTATTTCAAATGGAAAATAGGAAAATGAATCTAATGTGTATGCAAACATGTGATACACAAAAATCATCCCTCTCTTATCCAGAACAATGCCTTGACATAACCATCGCTAAAAGTAAGACACAATTAGAGGAGAGGAGTTAGAAAACCTGTGAATACATATGTGGAATAAAAAATGCTCAGGAGTTCACAACACTGGAGGTGGTAAAAGAGTTTACAAAAGTATGGGAGAGGGTAAACACTCCAGAAACATGGAGCTGTGCTGACCTAAAGACTTATTGAGAAACTTCCTCTGAGGTTAGGCACAAGAAATATATGTATGGCAATATGTAAATCAATGGTTCTGCAACTGATGTGATTCTGCAATCTGTATATGGAATAAAAATGGGAGCTCATATCCCACTTGAATCAAAGTGTGAAATATGATATATCAAGAAGTATGTAATGTTTTGAACAACCTACAATGAAAATTAATTAAAAAAAGAAAAAGAAATATATGTAATTGTCAGGAGATTTAGCTTCGTTTATAGTGACACCAAAAATCTGGGTCTGCATCTATGTAACCTGGAGGACATGGTTGTTTATTTTGTAATGAACATGAGGCAGCAGGTCTGAATTCTCCCTTTGTAGGTAAACTGTTGCCACTGGGAGCTAAGTGTCTTCCCGTGTGGTCTGTGAAGCCATTTGGTCATCCTCCACTTTTCAGGGTGTTTCTTACTGCTGCACTGGGAATTTGGTATTTGCTTCACGAAATACAATATGTTCAACTGGGGCACAATGCTGGAGGGAGTTCTGTCATGTGTGGTTGGTCAGGGTCGGAAAGAGAATGTACGAACCAGGCTTCTATCCCACATAGCTTTCCCCTTGACTATAGCAACCTGATTCTGAACATTGCCCTGAAACCTCTACATATAACAAGATGCCTTTACATATAAAGGTCTGCTGCCTGCACCATGTCAGTCGCAAGTTTTGGAAGCCAATGGAAGATCCAGGTGGTCCTACCAAAAATATTTATTTACACACCTACAGTCCACTGCTCTACACCCACTACCCAGCAGGCTCCAACTTAGTGGCATTTCTGTTCTACACCATTTTCACGAAACTCAGTCAATCAAGGCACTGTTTGTTATACTCATGATCAGCAGCAGGATATCTAAAGGTTATCCAGTGCCACCTGGTCATGGGGATTTCAAAAATTTCATGGTATTAATCTAGTCATTTTTCAAGGATGAAGTTGGAGGCACTGTGGGTTTCATTTAATTCAGGAACCATTAAATGGTGAGGAAGCTCATTTCAATGAAAGCTCTGGAGAACACTCACAGGCAAGCCAAAAGAGTGGCCAAAAGGACACATGAATCCAGGCCCATTGAGGTATACATTGTGAGGTCCATGTGTGTTTGGACTCTCAACTATGGCTACCAAGTCTTTAAGAATTAAATCATGTGATATCCTGGCTCAGAATCCCTGAGCTCTGTGGAAAGCCATCCTGGGCCTAGATCTCAGTTTCCAAAAGCGATTCTCATGCGTGGTCTCCTAAAATCCCAACACTATTCATGGCAATACTTCTCTGAGGTCAGTTCCAGAACTCAGTCTCTAAGGGGAATCACACCAGAGTTCAAGCCCTGGTGGACCCAGTCATCTCTTCCAACTACCACACAAATTACCACAATTAAAACAAGAACCCTCCCATATGGCCCTCATCTTCTTTCATATAGACACTCATCATAATCTGGCTGGAGGTTTCCATGAGGGGCGCAGACCAAGACAGTGTCCCAAATAAGCTCCTTTGCCCCTCATTTGCCTAAAGTCAAGGTGGCCTGGACACCCATCCTGTGAACCACAAGTGATCAAATAGGCCTGCCATTAATACTGCTCCAATTTGAGGACTACTGTCTGTGGGGTTTAGATTCTTTATGTGAATTTTAGTCATGAGAAAACCCAAGCACAATGGGCTAGCCTCTGCAGGTTTTGTAGAACTCTTTTGACCCAAAGGATCCCATTCTCACTTGATGGAGGTCAGGAACCTTACAGAGGAAGTCGAGAGACTTCATCCCAATAATTGTTCTTTTGGCGAATTTTCTTTTGGATGCACACATGGTAACTTTCTTTAGATCCATCAGGTGCTGAGAATCTAAGCCACAGCCACACACAGGGCCAAGGGCCTGATTCAGACACATCCCTTTCCAAAAAAATTAAGGAAAGTGCCACAGGTATGCCCATTCATTTCCATTTGAAAACTGTTTTCTTCAGGCTTCACAAAGGGGTGGCCTGAGGCAAAGACCTTCCTGACATTCAGGGCAACAGAACAATAGGTAAGCAAAAGGCCCAAAGCAGGATTTCTCCTCTGAGACTTTCCTGGTCACACTGATATCTGAGTTTTCTGAGATGCTCGCCATCACCTACAGCTATCCAGTACATGGCCATGTCACAGAGCTTGGAGGTGGTACATATCTTGGACACAAAACCATGGGCCTATTCTTGAGATTGGCCGGAATTCAGGACGAAAATAGAAACTTAGGAAGGTAGCAGGTGTTGCTCATCGATAAGGCAAGCTACAGTCCATTCAAAAACGGGGCAATATGAATGCTGAGAAGCTTTCTACTAGACACGACATATCCATTGATGAATTCTCTTTTCTAATGTCTACAACCACGGAAACAGTGGAATACACAGACATAGAAACACTCGCCCTGTGAAAAGACTTACTAGAAACAGTCCACTTCAAATGAAACAAACCGACTGTCCTACCTATTCTCAGAAAATGAGACAAAACCACAAACCCACAACCACACCCACAAAGGCACCTCCTTCCCCTAAGTAGGTCTGTGAATATCCAGAGTGTCCTCTGACTTGTGGGCCATAATATGTTCCCCCAAAATGGCCTTTCCTGTCTCAGATCTTGTCTCCTTGGCCAACTCTGTGAACTTCTTAGGAGCCAACGGTGAGCAACTACCTGCTTTCTCATGAAAAACCCTGCATCCGAGCTTTCCTGGCATTTGGCCTTCGTCACATCTGTAGGTACCAAAAAATACTGACCCTGTCCTTGGTAAATCCAAACAAGTGAGACCACTGGGACTGGGACTTGGATTGGCTCTGTGTGCCTGGCTTCCTGGATCCCACGTTCAGAGAGTTCCATCACCAAGAAAGTGAGGTGAGGTCACTTCCTTCCTGAACTGAATGAGGGCACTGTCTTGGCAGCCACTTTGTCCTAACTGTTGCTTCCAAGGGTCCCAAGAGATTGAGGCTGCCCCTACTTCCTGTGACATTTTCACAAGTTAGAATGGTATATCAACCAAAGGCACCCAGGAATAGATCTCCACACAGGCCTGGTTTGGTCCATGATCTCTACATTATAAAAAATCTGATTCAGACACAACCTTTTATCCTGACCGGGTTGTTTGCCATGGAAGATGACTTTTGGTCTCTCAGGTCCTTTATTGCTTCCTACATCTTCTCCAGGGATCATTTCTGCATGGACCTTTGAGGTTCTCAGCAGGTGGAAGTTTTTCTACATTTCTGTATTGTAATATCAACTCCTTCCCTGCTCTTCTGTAAAGTTAGATTGAGGGAACAGTGTCTGGTTATGGTTAAAAACATGATCGATTTGGGTTAGAAATCATTTTGCTGGATGAATGATCGTATTGAGAACTTGCTATGTGTAGAAGAATATATAGGTGAAATATATGTATGAAAAAAGAAATCTAAGTCTGATTTGAAGCCCAGAAGGGCATTGGGCCCTTGATAGGGATACGTGGTGTTGAATTACGTTCTGCAGAGTTGTCTCAGATAAATCGATATACAATGGCATAGCACCTTGTACGTTGCATGAATTAATGTAGAAGGAACATCAAGTCAAAAAGGCATAGTCGGTAGTGAAAGGTTAATAAAATTAATAAAATAGGTACTTGTCACTTCCTGTTTTTCTGTATGCTTAACAAAACACTGTTGAAATCTTGAGAAATGTTTGCTAATCTTGTTCTAGAATGTACTGTTCCCAACAGCCGAACTGCAGAATGTACTCCCTCACTCGGTGTCATGCAAACCGCCCACTCGCCCTTACCCATGACTGAACTTCCCTCTCTTCCCTCTCCAAGGAAAGTATATAAGCTCTGCTTAAGCTGTTCTCAGAGGTCTCTGCTCTATTTAATTTAGCTCTGAGCTCCAGCATGCTGGACCACAAATAAACCCTTTGCTGTTGCATGAGACAGTCTCTTGATAGTATCTTCCTCTGACACTCGCCTGACCTTTACATATTGAGGTTCCACCGAGTTCCAGCAGTGGCGGAGGAGAGACCCCAACGGGCTCCTCTTGGAGCAAGTAAGGCGCCTCTTTCCGGTTTCAGGTTTCTTGTTAGGGCTTGGCAAAATTGCTGGCGATGAAGAGCCTGGGCTCTCTCCGACGGTGGCTGAGAGACGTGTCACAGAGACAAAGGGCACCTCTCTGGAGGACCCCGCAGAGAACTCGGGAAATCAAGGAACAATAGTCTTCTGGACTCAGTGATATTTTCTTTTAGATTCGTTGTTGCCATACCATTGGGTTTTGCCGGCTACTCATTCCTGGTCTCAGTGTTGGACGTTCATTTCCTGTCTTTATGGTCTTGTCTTATCTGTGTCGTGTGTCCTTGCTTTTACTGTTTGTGGAACTTTCATTATGGAACAGAGCACGTCAATGCCTCTGTCCCTGACCCTTGATCACTGGACCAAAGTCCGCTTAAGGGCTCAGAATCTTTGTTTTTTTAGTAAAACGCTGGACCTGGCAGAATCTCTGTGCCTCAGAATGGCCCATCTTTGGAGTCGTATGGCCCCTAGAAGGATCTTTCTACTTCCCACTAATTTAAAAAGTCAGAGGTATTGTCTTTCAGCCAGCGCCACATAGCCATCCGGATCAACAGCCATATATCTTAACTTGGCAGGACCTCTGCAAATCTCCTCGTCCATGGGTGAAGCCTTTCCTTGCCCCTACCTCTGCTCCTACTCCTTCCCCCATGATCTCTCAAACCCTCTCAACCTCCTCCTCCTCCACCCTCTGTTCTCCCTGAGTCACAGATTTGACTCTACTGGACTCTTCTCCCCCTCCTTATCCCCTGCCCTCGTCCCCTAACACACAACACACTCTAAGTGATTCCGCTGCTGCTGACTAAGCCTCTCTACCATTGGAGGAAGCTAAGCCGGTAATAGGATCTGACAATGGACCGATGTTCATGGCCCAGGTAAGTCAGGGGTTAGCCAGGAACCTGGGGATTAATTGGAAGTTAAATTGTGCTTATAGACCACAGAGTTCAAGACAAGTAGAAAGAATGAATAGAACCATTAAAGAGACCTTAACGAAATTAAGCTTAGAGACCAGCATAGGATTGGACTATGCTCCTGCCTTATGCAATGTTTCATGCAAGAAAAA
This sequence comes from Callospermophilus lateralis, assembly GCF_048772815.1. Classification (NCBI taxonomy): domain Eukaryota; kingdom Metazoa; phylum Chordata; class Mammalia; order Rodentia; family Sciuridae; genus Callospermophilus; species Callospermophilus lateralis. Next base: position 48,865 of record NW_027513997.1, read on the forward strand.
ATCCCTTTGTTTCTTTGAGTAACCTTACCACGTGTGAAATTCTTTATGGTGGCCCTCCTCCAGTAGGGGACCTAAGCCCAACTGTAAGACCTAAAGATCCTTTCCACACCCCCATGCTTGACAGACTTAAAGATCTTGAAAGAACTCAGTAATACCTGTGAAAACAGCTGGCCACTGCCTACCCAACTGGGAACCAGGGGATTCCACATCCATATCAAGTAAGAGATTTCATCTATGTAAGATGATATCAGGTGTCATCCCTGGTACCCCGCTGAAAAGGACCATACCAGGTGCTATTATAACACCTACAGTGGTAAACGTAAACAGAATCAAGCCCAGGATCCATGCCTCTCATCTCAAGCCTGCTCCCTGTACAGAATCTTTCTGGAAACTGAAAAAGACTGGTAACAGTTTCAAATTGTGTATTCGCAATGTGAATAAGGTTATATACTCTCCCCTTGGCTACAAGTAGTCCTAACCCTCATCAGCCCATTAAGCAGTGATGGCTGATCACAAATCCTACTGGAAAAGAAGTATGGTCTATCTCGCATACAGCCCCCTTAGGGACCTGGTGGCCATCTCTCCACCCAGACATTTGTTAGCTGGCTATAGGTATTTCCTATTGTGATATCACTGATGAAGAGGATCCCACTAAAATACCATTAAATCCCTTCTGTACCATAGATAATGGAAACAAACATTATGGATGTAGGGACACGCAAGCCAGATGCAGGTTGGCTAGTCTAGATTACTAAGTTTGCCTGGCAGACTATCAAAGCCACAAAGAGTAACGGCTGTGTGGGGGAAAAGCCGACTTTTTCTGTATGTCATGGGAATGTGTGCATACAGGGGCTGCCTGATGGAACCCCAATTCTTCATCAAATTCAGTACACAGCATTGGCCACATTACCAATTAGACAACCAAAAACTATGGCACCCAGAGGGGTCTCTAGATCCTCAAATTTTGCATGACCTTTTTGACTTCTGCAAGTGCTCAAAAGAGTGAAAGGAAATTCCCCTATGTGGAAGCCTATTCCCTCCTTCACTCACATCCTGAACTATGCTTCTCCAATAGATCATTATCCTCAGCCTTCTGCTCCAGACCCTCTGCTGTCACTCCCATCTCAGCAACTTGATTTCTCCCCTCCAATAACTAGATCAGAAACCCAAAGCTCCACCAGTTCTCTGACTATAGCCCCCTTGCTGAGGTAGCAGGTACATAGGTACCGCTCCACCGACTCATTCCTCTCATCTCCTGTCAGTGCCCTCACCGGGTCCCACCAGGTCCTCTTACCAGCTAACCCAATGCTCAAACGAGCTGAGGAGAGCCCTGAGACCCATATCCAAGATGTAATATAATTGGCCTTTAAAGTTGCTTTGTCATCACTGAAAACAGGTTACTAAAATTTAAAGTCCCTCACAGAATTTTGGGATCCTCACTCCCGTCTTTCACTCTGCTCTACCTGATCTACTGCTCAAGTTTGCTGCTAGGAAATTCAAAATACCCTTTCGCATTATTCTTTTACATCTCTCTTTTCCCTCATTCTCAGATCCTCGGAGGTGCTCTCAGCCCCAACTTCCCCGTCTTTCCCCCTCTGTACCAGGTCCACAGAAAAGTCTTAAATGACCTTCTTCAGAAGTCTTCACCATGGCTGAGTTTTGAACTTTCAGCCAAAGAGTCCCAATAAAGACTTTAATGTAGATAAACATTCTCTTTTGTATTGCCCTGTTCTACTTGGCCACTGGCTAAAAATCTCAGTACTTCTAAGCTAGACAACCTCTAACTAGTTTTTCACAAAATATGTGAACAAGTCCTCTGGCCTTCAGCTGGGGCTTCACAGAGATGGCTACATTTCTAAGATAAAGAAATTACCAACCGGGCTCCATGGTAACAGCTGGCAGGGGGAAAATAAGAAAGGGAAGAAAAAGCTCTCCTCCTCCCAGGTGTCCTTGAAAAGTTAACTTGCCCAGAACAGAAGGAAAAACAGAAACAAATACTGCTTTTTTAAACTTCTGAAGACTGTGAACTTCTGAGCCCCATGCCTTATATGTTGGGTACAAATTTCTGAAACTACCTAAACTTGAGTTTCAGGGGATTAATTGATTACAATAGAAGCAATGCCCTCTGAATCCGGTTGCAACCAAATAGGACTGTTTCCCTCTCTTGAGTGCTATCTTAGGTGCCTTGCTTTGTCAGTGCCTACAACAGCATAATTCTATATACTTAAACATCGTTTATGTTTTCATGAAATGATCAAGATATGTGATAATTTGTGTAATGGTGCAGATGTTTCCCAGAGTGCTCTATCATGACGCAGGTTCATTTGAGGATCAAATAGGGGGGGCATACAACCGGTTCCACTGGGAACATATATCCCTCACTTTAGCCATCCTATTAGGAATAGGAGCTGCTGCACGGGTGGGCAGAGGAACCAGTGGCATTGTCCATGGGACACAAAAGATGACCCAATTAGAAGCAGCAATAGAGCAAAAGTAAGATATTAGAAACCTCCTTCAGGGCTTTGCATGAAACTTTAACCTCTCTCTCTGAAGTTGTTTTACAGAACAGTTGAGGGTTGGACCTCCTCTTCATTAGAGAAGGGGGCCTTTGTGCTGCATTGAGGGAAGAATGTTGTTTTTATGCTGACTATACTGGAGTTGTAATAAAATCTATGAGTAAATTTAAAAGACACCTTGAAGAGCATCAACAAGTGAGAGAGGCCCAAAAAGGGTGGCTTGAGTCTTGGTTCACACAGTCCCCCTGGTTAACTACGTTTTTATCAACCCTGGCCGGTCCAATAATAATCCTCATATTATTGCTAACTATAAAACCCTGTTTGCTCAACCGTGTAATGTCTTTTCTCCAGGCTCAAATTGGACGAGTTAAACTTATGGTAATACCCCACTAGCAGACATTGAATGTGACACCCTCCAATGATCATTTTTATGATTAAAATTAGCCAGAAGAAGAAGTGGGGAATGAAATATTAATAAAATAGGTACTTGTCACATCTTGTTTTTCTGTATGCTTAACAGAACACTGTTGAAATCTTGAGAAATGTTTGCAAAACTTGTTCCCAGAATGTTCTATCCCCAGCTGCCAAATTGCAGAATGTACTCCCTCTCCCAGTTGCATGCAAACCGCCCACTCGCCCTGACCCATCAATACAATTCCCTTCCTTCCCTCTCCAGGGAAAGTATATAAGCTCTACTTCAGCTATTCTCAGGGCTATCTGCTCTATTCAGGTGAGCTCTGAACCCCAGCCTGCTGGACACCCAATAAACCGTTTGATGTTGCATGAGATAGTCTGTTGGTAGTCTCCTCCTCTGAAGCTCGCACCACATTTACTTGGATGATTAAATGTAGAAGAGAACATCCAGTCAAAAAGGGATAGTCTGTAGCATTACGAAGATAGTCAATAAGTTTAGGAAGAAGGGTGAGTATAAGATTTGGAACAAAAGTTTCTTAGCAATAGGATTTCGATTAGAGAGTGAATGTAAATGTCAGCACAGGTGAAGAGTCAGTCACAATGATGAACTGGGGAAAATATGTAGGAAAGCATATGTCAATATAGACATTACAAAATCAGGCAGAGTATAAAGTGAGTGATAGGATTAGACATTTTGAACAGGGTTGAGTTTAAATATATAATCTTAGGAAGAAACAAATATGTAGTCACAAATAGGATTGACATTTGAGAGCACTGGGCAAATTTCAGGTGGATGAATATTTCTGAGAATAATCTTGTGAATAGTTGATTATAAATCCACATACATGAACATGAATGAATTTAGGGAGTGAATATAAGACACATATATTTCATATTTTGAAAAATCTGGAGAGTGTATATATATATATATATATATATATATATATATATATATATATATACATATATATACATATACATAAAACACACACACAGACAAAAAAGTAGCAATATATATGTCAATCAAAATTCATTATAAAATATATACCATCCACAGATCTAAAAATATTCATTTTACTGAACATGGATTTATGTATAATGCTGTTCAACTAGCAAGCTCACCCATAGGTTGAATATTCAGTTCCAACAGGGTTTAGTAGGAGTGATCTCTTCTAACAATTTGTATCTGCCAAGTCAGCCACCTCACAAGAATGTACGTGTGGTACCAGATAGGAATCTATATGTGCATATAAGAATACAGAGAAAGGGAGACAGGAATTCACATATTTGTTAACCTTAAAAATACTAGGACAACTATTTCAACAAACAATTGACTAGATTTATAACTCCAACTCTGTATCATGCAAAAGGCAAGTCCATCTATACACCATGCCTACTCTGAACTGCTTGTATTTCTATTCTTTATGGGTTATTTTTCTCCATCATATTAGGATTAGTAGTCAGAGTCTGGTAGGGTATGGGTTAGAGTCAGGTATTCAGTCTTTTGAATTGAAAATAGGACACTGAATCCAATGTGTATGCAAATATATGCTACGGAAAAATCTTCCCACTCTCCTCCAGAACAATGCCTTGACATTACCTTCGCCCCAAGTAAGACACAATTAGAGGAGAAGAGTTAGAAAATCTGTGAATACATATCTAGAATGGAAACTGCTCCAGATTTCACATCTTTGGAGGTGGTAGAGGAGTTTCCAAAAGTAAGAGACAGGGTAAACACTCCACAAACATGGAGCTCTGCTGGCCAAAAGACTTTTTGAGAATCTGCCTCTGAGGTTGGGCACTTGAAATATATGTTGTTGTCAGGAGCTTTAGCTTTATTTGTAGTGAAACCATCAAAGCTGGATCTGCATCTATGTGACCTGGAGGAAATGGTTACTTATTTTCAAATAAAAATGAGGCAGCATTGATGAATTCTCTTTTTGTAGGTAAACTTTGGCCACTGAGGGCTAAGGGTCTTCCCGTGTGGACTGTGAAACCAATGGTCATCCTCCAATTTTCGTGGTGTTTCTTGCTGCTGCACTGGGAGTTTGGTACTTGCTTCATGAAATACAATGAGTTCAAATGGGACACAGTGCTGAAGGGAGTTCTGTCAGGTGTGGTTGGCAGGGTCTCCAGGAGAATGCACCAACCAGGGTTCTATCTCAAGTAGCTTGCCCCCTTGACAATTACAACATGATACTGAACATTGCTCTGAAACCTCTCCATATAAAAATATGCCTTTACATATATGGGTGTGATGGTTGCACCATGTCAGTCACAGCCATTTGGAAGCCAATGGAACATCCACATGGCCCCACCACAGATGTTTTATCACACATTTGCATAACACAGCTCTAGGCCCACTACTTACCAGGCCCCAACTTACTGGCATCTCTGTTCTACACCATTTTCATGAAACCCAGTCAATCAAGGCCCTGTCTGGTATACTCATGATCATCAACAGGACATCAAAGGTCCTCCAGTGCCAGCTGGTCATCGGAATTTCTAAAATTTCATGGTAATTATCTAGCATTTTTTCACAGATGCATTTGGAGGCAATGTTGGTTTCAATTCATTCAGGAACCATTAAATGGTGAGGAAGCTAATTTCAGGGAAATCTCTGGAGCACACTCACAGGCAAGTCTACCCAAAGAGTGGCCAAAAAGTCACATGAAGCCAGGCCCATTGAGGTCTACAAAGCGAGGTCCAAGTGTGTTTTGAATCTCAATTATGCCTGCCAAGTCTTTCAGAATAAAATCATGTAATATCCTGGCTGTGATTCCCAGTGTTCTGTGGAAAGCCACTCTGGGCCTTGATCCCAGGTTCCCAATGGCAACTCTCATTCCTGGCCTCCTAAAATCCCCACACAATTCATGTCAATACTTCTCTGAGGTCAGTTCCAGAACTCAGTCGCTAAGGGGAATCACAGCAGAATTCATGCCCAGGTGGACCCAGTCATCTCTTCCAACTGCCACACAAATGACCACAATTATAACCAAAACACTCCTACATGGCCCTCATCTTCTACCATAAAGATACTCATCATAACATCTGGATGGAGGTTTTCATGAGAGGCACATCCCAAGACAGTGTCCAAAATAAGCTCCCTTGCCCCTCATTTGCCGAATGACAGGGTGGCTTGGACACCCTTCCTGTGAACCAGGAGTGATCAAATAGGCCTGCCCTTAATACTGCTTCGCTTCTCCAATTTGAGCCTCTCTGACTGTGGGGTCTAGATTCTTTTTGTGAATTGGAGTCATGAGAAAAGCCAAGCACCTCTGCAAAGATTTGAAGAACTCATTTCACCCAAAGGATACCTATTCTGACATGATGGATTTCAGAAACCTAACAAAGGAAGGCAATATACTTCATGCACATTGATTGAACGTTTTTCCATTTTGGTTTAGATGCACATATGGGATCTTTCTTTACATCCATCAGGTGCTGAGAATCTAAGTCACAGCCTAAAACAGGGCAAAGGGCCTGAATCAGACACATCGTTTTCCAATGAAATTAAGCAAAGAGCCAGAGGTGATGCACATTCATTTCCATTTGAAAACTGTTTTCTTCAGGCTTAACAAAGGGGTTGCATGAGACATAGACCTTTCTGATATTCAGGGCAACAGAACAATAGGTAAGCAAAAGGCCCAAAGCAGGGTATCTCCACTGAGACTTTCCTGGTCACACTGATATCTGAGTTTTCTGAGATGCTGGCCATTCCATTCAGGTATCCAGTACATGGCCATGTCAAAGACCTTGGATTTGGTACGTATCTTGGACACATAACCATGAGCCTATTCTAGAGAGTGGCCAGAATTCAGGAAGAAAACAGGGACTTAGGAAGGTATTAGGTGTTGCCCGTGCATAAGGCAAGCCACACTCCATTCATAAATTGGGCAGGATGAATGCTGGGAAGCTTTATACTAGACATGACACATCCATTGCTGCATTCTCTTTTCTCATGTCTACTACCACAGGCACAGTGGGATACACAGACATGGAAACACTCAACTCGTCAAACGACTTACCAGAAACAGTTCACTCCAAAACAAACAAACCGCCATTCCTACCTATTTTCAGAACATGAGACAAACCACAAACCCACACCCACTCCCAAAAAGGCACCTCCTTCCCCAAGTAGCTGTGTGACTAACCAGAGTGTCCTCTGACTGGTGGCCATACTCTGTTCTTCTGAAATGGCCTGTCCTCTCTCAGATCTGTTTTCCTTGGCGAACTCTGTAAAGTTGTAAGGAAATAATGGAGAGCTACTACCTGCTTTCTCAGGAAAGTTCCCTCTTCAGAGCTCTCCAGGCATTTGGTAATCCTCACTTCAGTAGGAACCAAGAATGACTGACTTTATCCTTGCTAAATCCAAACAAGTGAGCCCACTGGGACTGGGCCTGGGACTGCCTCTGGGTGCCTGGCTCCTTGGATACAAAGTTCAGAGAGTTCCATCACCAAGGAAATGAGGTATGTCACATTCTTTGGAACTGAATGAGGTCACTGCCTTGGCAAAGGTATATCTTATGATGTGCAAAAACTGAAGAAATAATAATGTACCAGTGTCGAATACAAATGAATGACAAATTACATATCATGTCCCATAGGATTCTACTTGCATTGATGTTAGACTGCGTCAGTTACTGTAGAATAATTAGGATTTGTATGAACCATTCACTGAAGTTAGTTTTCAGTACTAGGAAACAAATATGTATTTCAGGTGGATGAATATTTCTGATTATAATCTTGTGAAAAGTGGATTATAAATCCACATACATGAACATGAATGAATTTAGAGAGTGTATATTAGACACATATATTTCATATTTTGAAAAATTTGGAGAGTATATCTATATCTATATGTACATATATATACACACACACACACACACACACACACACAACACTCACAGACATTAAAAAGTACCAATATAAATGCCAATTGAAATTCATCAGTAAATATATATCATCCACAAATGCAAAAATATTTATTTTACTGAACATGAGTTAATATATAATGTTGTTCTACTAGGACGCTCTCCTATAGGTTGAATTTTCATTTCCAACAGCATTAAGGAGGAGTGAACACTTCTCACAATTTGTATCTGCCAAGACAGCCACCTCACAAAAATGTACGTGTGATACCTGGTAGGATTCTATATATGCATATAAATATACATGTGTGAATAGGCTACAGAAAGGGAAACAAGAATTCACATATTTGTTAAGTTTAAAAACACATGGAGAATATTTCAATTAAAATTTGAGTAAATTTATAACTCCTACCTTATATAATGCATATGTCAAGTCCAACTATACAACATGTCTCCTCTGAAATGCTTGTATTTCCATTGTGTTGGGTTAATTTTCCCCATTATATTAGGATGAATAGTCTGAGACTACTAGGTATGGGTTAGTGTCAGGGATAGAGTATTTCGAATGGAAAATTGGAAAATGATTCCAATGTGTATGTAAATATATGCTGCACAAATATCCTCCCGCTCTCATCCAGAACAATGCCTTGACATTACCTTCACCCCAAGTAAGACACAATTAGAGGAGAAGAGTTACAAAATCAGTGAATACATATCTGGAATGGAAAATGCTCAGGAGTTCACAACCTTGGAGGTGGTAGAGGAGTTTCCAAAACTAAGGGACAGGGTAAACACTCCACAAACATGGAGCTCTGCTGGCCTAAAAACTTTTTGAGAAACTGCCTCTGAGCTTCCACACTTGAAATATATGTTGTTTTCAGGAGATTTGGATTCCTCTGTAGTGAGACCATGAAAGCTGGGTCTGCATCTATGTGACCTGGAGGACAAGGTTTCTTATTTTCCAATGAACAAGATGAAGCAGTGCTGAATCCTCTCTTTGTAGGTAAACTGAGGCAACTGGGGACTAAGTGTCTCCCCGTGTGGACTGTGATGCCATTTGGTCCTCCTCCAATTTGTGGTGTTTTTGCTGCTGCACTGTGAGTTTGGTATTTGTTTCATGAAATATGAGGAGCTAAACTGGGACACAGTGCTGGAGGAGGTTCTGTCACGTGTGGTGGGTCAGGGTCTGCAAGAGAATGCACCAACTAGGCTCCTATCTCTCACAGCTTGCCCCATTGCCCCCTTGTCCATATCAACCTGATTCTTAATTTTCCTCTGAAAACTCTCCATATAAAAAGATGCCTTTACATATAAGGGTCTGCTAGCTGCACCTTGTAAGTTACAAGCCATTTGGAATTCAATGGTAGATCCACATGGCCCTACCACGGATGTTTTATCAAACACCTCCCCACCACTGCTCTAGACCCACTACTCAGCAGGCTCCAACTTACTGGCATCTCTGTTCTACACCATTTTCATGAAACTCAGTAAATCAAGGCACTGTCTGGTATACTCATGATGAGCAACAGGACATCCAATATTTCTCCAGTGCCACCTGGTCATAGGAATTTCAAAAATTTCATGGTATTTATCTAGCCATTTTTCAAGCATGAAGTTGGAGGCACTGTGGGTTTCAGTTCATTCAGCAAACATTAAATGGTGAGGAAGCTCATTTCAATGAAATCTCTGGAGCACTCTCACAGGCACGGCTTCCCAAAGAGTGGACAAAAGGTCACATTAGGCCAGGCCCATTGAGGTCTACAATGTGAGGTCCATGTGTGTTTTGACTCTCAACTATGGCTGCCATTTCTTTAAGAATAAAATCATGTGATATCCTTGCTGAGATTCCCAGGCCTCTGTGGAAATCCACCCGGGGCCTAGGTCTCAGTTTCGAAGAGCGACTTTCATGCGTGGCCTCTTAAAATCCCAACAAAATTCATGGCAATGCTTCTCTGAGTTCAGTTCCAAAACCCAGTCTCTAAGGGGAATCACACCAGAGTTCAAGCTCACGTGGACCCAGTCATTTTTTCCAATGCAACACAAATGACCAAAATTAAAACCAAAACACTCCCACATGGCCTTCATCTTATTCCATATAGTCAATCATCTTAACCTCTGGCTGGAGGTTTCCATGAGGGGCGCAGCCCAAGACACTGTCCAAAATCAGCTCGTTTGCCCCTCATTTGCCTAAAGTCAGGGTAGCCTGGACACCGTTTCTGTGAACCAGGAGTGAACAAATAAGCCTGCCGTTAATACTTCTTTGTTTCTCCAATTTGAGGCCTACTGATTTTAGGTATCGATTCTTTAGGTGATTTAGAGTCATGCAAAACACAAGCACCTCTGCAAGGCTTTGAAGAACTCATTTGACCCAAAGAATCCCTATTGTCATTTGATGGAGTGCAGGAACCTAACAGAAGAAGGCAAGAGACTTCATCCACAATGAATGATATTTTTTGCCATTTTGGTTTTGGAAGCTCACATGGGATCATTCTTAAGATCCATCAGGTGCTGAGAATCTAAGTCACAGCCACACACAGGTCCAAGAGGCTGATAAAGAGCCACAGGTGAGGCGCATTCATTTCCATTTTTAAACTGTTTTCTTCAGGCTTCACAAAAGGGTGGCCTGAGGCAAAGACCTTCCTGACATTCAGTGCAACACAACAATAAGTAAGCAAAAGGCCCAAAGCAGGGTTTCTGCACTGAGACTTTCCTGGTCACACTGATATCTGAGTTTTCTGAGATGCTCGCCATTCTCTTCAGCTATCCAGTACATGGCCATGTCACAGAGCTTGGAGGTGTTACATATTTTGGACACAAATCCATGAGCCTATTCTGGAGAGTGGCCAGAATTCAGGAAGAAAACAACAACTTAGAAAGATAGCAGGTGTTGCACATTGATAAGACAAGCTGCAGTCCATTCATATATTGGGCAGGATGAATTATGGGAAGATTTATACTAGACAGGACACATCCATTAATGCATTCTCTTTTCTAATGTCTACAACAACGGACACAGTGGGACACACAGAAAGAGAAACACAAGGCCATGTCAAATGACTTACTAGAAACTGTCCACTCCAAACCAAACAAACCGCCTTTCCAATCTATTCTCAGAATATGAGACAAAACAACAAACCCACACCCACTCCCACAAAGGCACCTCCTTCCCCCAAGTACGTCTGTGACTATCCGGAGTGTCCTCTGACTGGTGGGCCATACTATGTTCCCCCGAAATGGCCTGTCTTCTCTCAGATCTTGTTTCCTTGACCAACTCTGTGAAATGTCAGGAAAAAGTGGTTAGCCACTACCTGTTTTCTCAGGAAACGTCCTTCTTCAGAGCTCTCCTGGCATTTGGCCATCCTCACATCATTAGGTACCAAGAAAACTGACTCTGTCCTTGGTAAATCCAAACAAGTGAGCCCACTGGGACTGGGTCTGGGAGTGCCTCTGGGTGCCTGGCTTCTTGGATACCAAGTTCAGAGAGTTCCATCACCAAGGAAATGAGGTATGTCACATTCTTTGGAACTGAATGAGGTCACTGCCTTGGCAACCACTTTGTCCTAACAGTTGCTTCTAAGGGTAACATAAGATGGAGGTTGCCCCTACTTCCTGTGACACTTTCATAAGGTAGAATGTATATCACCATTGGCACCCGGGGACAGCTCTCCACTCAGCCCTGGTTTGGTCCATCTTCTGTACAATAAGAAGAGAGAGAGGCAGATTCAGACACATCCCTTCATCCTGACCAGGTTGTTTGCCATGGAAGATGACTTTTGCTCTCTCAGGTGCTTCATACCTGCCTACAACTTCTCCAGGTACCATTTGTGCATGGACATTTGAGGTTCTCATCAGGTGGAAGGTCACCAACTTTCCTGTATTGTAAGAACCACTCTGTCTCTGCTCTTCTGTGAAATGATTGAGGAAACAGTGTATACTTGGGGTTAAAAACAGGTTTGATTTGGATTACGAGTGATTCTGTGTGATGAATAATGGTATTGGGAACCTGCAATATTTACAAGAATATAGATGTGAAATATAAGTAGGAAAACAGAAATCTAGGTATGATTTGCAGCCCAGAAGGGTTTTGCCCTTGATTGGGATACTTAGCTTTGAATGATGTTCTGCAAAGATGCCTCAGATAATTCCATATACAATGGCATAGGACCTTGTACATTGGATGATTGAATTTAGAAGAGAACATCCAGTCAAAAAGGGATATTCAGTAGGATTAGGAAGATAGTCGGTAGGTTTAGGAAGAAGAGTGAGTATAGGATTTGGACCAAAAGTTCTTTAGCAATAGACTTTCGGTTGTTGAGTGAATGTAAATGTCAGCACATATGAAGAGTCAGTCACTATGTTGAACTGGGGAAAATATGTAGAAAAGCAGATATCAATAGAAACATTACGAAATCAGGCAAAGTATAAAGTGAGTGATAGAATTAGACATTTTGAACAGGGTTGAGTTTGAATATATAAATTAGGAAAAAAACAAATATGTAGTCACCAATAGGATTGACAATTGACAGCATTAGGCAACCTGGACATGGATGTTTTTAGAAATCCATGTTCACTTTCCATTTAGGCTTTGGTACAATCATAAGTGTGACCTTTCCATTTTTGTCCAGAATATTACTGTGATAATGAGGTGACATGAGTATTTCTTTCACCATTTCTGGGAGCAATATATTGAAGATGTAAAATGAGAATCGGGGGTACAAAGAGGTGTACCCTGTTTCTAGGAACATAGAGAAAAAGCATGAATAGACCATACTGTGAATAAATAATATAACATTTTTGAACTTTAAATAATGAATTGAACTGATATCTGAAAAATTAAAGGAAATCGTATATTGATATACAATCATTCATTCCAACCAGGTATATATGTAATGGAAATATTTGTGTTTGGGTTTATCATAAAGAGTGTGTGAGTTTTGCTTCAAAATGATTAGGGAAATTCAAAATAATGTGTTTGGAAAAAAGTCTCATGAAAAGACCAGTCAAGAATACCCTGACAATACATGTGTTCTGAAGCAAGAAGTGGTTAAAGTTGAAACAAATGCTTATTAATTTGTGAACTTGTGGATGAAATGTATATCCTGTGATGTGCAAAAACTGAAGAAACAATAATGTACCAGTGTCGAATACAAATGAATGACAAATTACATATCATGTCCCATAGGAGTCTACTTGCATTGATGTTAGACTGGGTCAGTTACTGTAGAATAATTAGGATTTGTATGCACCATTCACTGAATTTAGTTTTCAGTACTAGGAAACAAATATGTATTTCAGGTGGATGAATATTTCTGATTATAATCTTGTGAAAAGTGGATTATAAATCCACATACATGAACATGAATGAATTTAGAGAGTGTATATTAGACACATATATTTCATATTTTGAATAATTTGCAGAGTATATCTATATCTATATCTGTATATACACACACACACACACAACACTCACAGACATTAAAAAGTACCAATATAAATGCCAATCGAAATTCATCAGTAAATATGTATCATCCACAAATGCAAAAATATTTATTTTACTGAACATGAGTTAATGTATAATGTTGTTCTACTAGGACGCTCTCCTATAGGTTGAATTTTCATTTCCAACAGCATTTAGGAGGAGTGAACTCTTCTCACAATTTGTATCTGCCAAGACAGCCACCTCACAAAAATGTACGTGTGATACCTGGTAGGATTCTATATATGCATATAAATATACATGTGTGAATAGGCTACAGAAAAGGGAAACAAGAATTCACATATTTGTTAAGCTTAAAAACACATGGAGAATATTTCAAATAAATTTGACTAGATTTATAACTCCTACCTTATATAATGCAAATGTCAAGTCCAACTATACAAAATGTCTCCTCTGAAGTACTTGTATTTCTAATGTGTTGGGCTAATTTTCTCCATTATATTAGAATGAATAGTCTGAGTCTACTAGGTATGGGTTAGTGTCAGGGATTCAGTACTTCGAATGGAAATTTGGAAAATGAATCCAATGTGTATGTAAAAATATGCTGCACAAATATCCTCCCGCTCTCATCCAGAACAATGCCTTGACATTACCTTCACCCCAAGTAAGACACAATTAGAGGAGAAGACTTACAAAATCAGTGAATACATATCTGGAATGGAAAATGCTCAGGAGTTCACAACCTTGGAGGTGGTAGAGGAGTTTCCAAAACTAAGGGACAGGGTAAACACTCCACAAACATGGAGATCTGCTGGCCTAAAAACTTTTTGAGAAACTGCCTCTGAGCTTCCACACTTGAAATATATGTTGTTTTCAGGAGATTTGGCTTCCTCTGTAGTGAGACCATCAAAGCTGGGTCTGCATCTATGTGACCTGGAGGACATGGTTTCTTATTTTCCAATGAACAAGATGAAGCAGTGCTGAATCCTCTCTTTGTAGGTAAACTGAGGCCACTGGGGACTAAGTGTCTCCCCGTGTGGACTGTGAAGCCATTTGGTCCTCTTCCACTTTTTGTGGTGTTTTTGCTGCTGCACTGTGAGTTTGGTATTTGTTTCACGAAATACTAGGAGCTAAACTGGGACACAGTGCTGGAGGGAGTTCTGTCACGTGTGGTGGGTCAGGGTCTGCAAGAGAATGCACCAACTAGGCTCCTATCTCTCACAGCTTGCCCCATTGCCCCCTTGTCCATATCAACCTGATTCTTAATTTTCCTCTGAAAACTCTCCATATAACAAGATGCCTTTACATATAAGGGTCTGTTGGCTGCACCATGTCAGTTACAAGCCATTTGGAATCCAATGGTAGATCCACATGGCCCTACCACGGATGTTTTAGCAAACACCTCCCCACCACTGCTCTAGACCCACTACTAAGCAGGCTCCAAATTTCTGGCATCTCTGTTCTACACCATTTTCATGAAACTCAGTAAATCAAGGCACTGTCTGGTATACTCATGATCAGCAACAGGACATCCAATGTTTCTCCAGTGCCACCTGGTCATAGGAATTTCAAAAATTTCATGGTATTTATCTAGCCATTTTTCAACCATGAAGTTGGAGGCACTGTGGGTTTCAGTTCATTCAGCAAACATTAAATGGTGAGGAAGCTCATTTCAATGAAATCTCTGGAGAACTCTCACAGGCACGGCTTCCCAAAGAGTGGACAAAAGGTCACATTAGGCCAGGCCCATTGAGGTCTACAATGTGAGGTCCATGTGTGTTTTGACTCTCAACTATGGCTGCCATTTCTTTAAGAATAAAATCATGTGATATCCTTGCTGAGATTCCCAGGCCTCTGTGGAAATCCACCCGGGGCCTAGGTCTCAGTTTCCAAGAGCGACTTTCATGCGTGGCCTCTTAAAATCCCAACAAAATTCATGGCAATGCTTCTCTGAGTTCAGTTCCAAAACCCAGTCTCTAAGGGGAATCACACCAGAGTTCAAGCTCACGTGGACCCAGTCATTTTTTCCAATGCAACACAAATGACCAAAATTAAAACCAAAACACTCCCACATGGCCTTCATCTTATTCCATATAGTCAATCATCTTAACCTCTGGCTGGAGGTTTCCATGAGGGGCGCAGCCCAAGACACTGTCCAAAATCAGCTCGTTTGCCCCTCATTTGCCTAAAGTCAGGGTAGCCTGGACACCGTTTCTGTGAACCAGGAGTGAACAAATAAGCCTGCCGTTAATACTTCTTTGTTTCTCCAATTTGAGGCCTACTGATTTTAGGTATCGATTCTTTAGGTGATTTAGAGTCATGCAAAACACAAGCACCTCTGCAAGGCTTTGAAGAACTCATTTGACCCAAAGAATCCCTATTGTCATTTGATGGAGTGCAGGAACCTAACAGAAGAAGGCAAGAGACTTCATCCACAATGAATGATATTTTTTGCCATTTTGGTTTTGGAAGCTCACATGGGATCATTCTTAAGATCCATCAGGTGCTGAGAATCTAAGTCACAGCCACACACAGGTCCAAGAGGCTGATAAAGAGCCACAGGTGAGGCGCATTCATTTCCATTTTTAAACTGTTTTCTTCAGGCTTCACAAAAGGGTGGCCTGAGGCAAAGACCTTCCTGACATTCAGTGCAACACAACAATAAGTAAGCAAAAGGCCCAAAGCAGGGTTTCTGCACTGAGACTTTCCTGGTCACACTGATATCTGAGTTTTCTGAGATGCTCGCCATTCTCTTCAGCTATCCAGTACATGGCCATGTCACAGAGCTTGGAGGTGTTACATATTTTGGACACAAATCCATGAGCCTATTCTGGAGAGTGGCCAGAATTCAGGAAGAAAACAACAACTTAGAAAGATAGCAGGTGTTGCACATTGATAAGACAAGCTGCAGTCCATTCATATATTGGGCAGGATGAATTATGGGAAGATTTATACTAGACAGGACACATCCATTAATGCATTCTCTTTTCTAATGTCTACAACAACGGACACAGTGGGACACACAGAAAGAGAAACACAAGGCCATGTCAAATGACTTACTAGAAACTGTCCACTCCAAACCAAACAAACCGCCTTTCCAATCTATTCTCAGAATATGAGACAAAACAACAAACCCACACCCACTCCCACAAAGGCACCTCCTTCCCCCAAGTACGTCTGTGACTATCCGGAGTGTCCTCTGACTGGTGGGCCATACTATGTTCCCCCGAAATGGCCTGTCTTCTCTCAGATCTTGTTTCCTTGACCAACTCTGTGAAATGTCAGGAAAAAGTGGTTAGCCACTACCTGTTTTCTCAGGAAACGTCCTTCTTCAGAGCTCTCCTGGCATTTGGCCATCCTCACATCATTAGGTACCAAGAAAACTGACTCTGTCCTTGGTAAATCCAAACAAGTGAGCCCACTGGGACTGGGTCTGGGAGTGCCTCTGGGTGCCTGGCTTCTTGGATACCAAGTTCAGAGAGTTCCATCACCAAGGAAATGAGGTATGTCACATTCTTTGGAACTGAATGAGGTCACTGCCTTGGCAACCACTTTGTCCTAACAGTTGCTTCTAAGGGTAACATAAGATGGAGGTTGCCCCTACTTCCTGTGACACTTTCATAAGGTAGAATGTATATCACCATTGGCACCCGGGGACAGCTCTCCACTCAGCCCTGGTTTGGTCCATCTTCTGTACAATAAGAAGAGAGAGAGGCAGATTCAGACACATCCCTTCATCCTGACCAGGTTGTTTGCCATGGAAGATGACTTTTGCTCTCTCAGGTGCTTCATACCTGCCTACAACTTCTCCAGGTACCATTTGTGCATGGACATTTGAGGTTCTCATCAGGTGGAAGGTCACCAACTTTCCTGTATTGTAAGAACCACTCTGTCTCTGCTCTTCTGTGAAATGATTGAGGAAACAGTGTATACTTGGGGTTAAAAACAGGTTTGATTTGGATTACGAGTGATTCTGTGTGATGAATAATGGTATTGGGAACCTGCAATATTTACAAGAATATAGATGTGAAATATAAGTAGGAAAACAGAAATCTAGGTATGATTTGCAGCCCAGAAGGGTTTTGCCCTTGATTGGGATACTTAGCTTTGAATGATGTTCTGCAAAGATGCCTCAGATAATTCCATATACAATGGCATAGGACCTTGTACATTGGATGATTGAATTTAGAAGAGAACATCCAGTCAAAAAGGGATATTCAGTAGGATTAGGAAGATAGTCGGTAGGTTTAGGAAGAAGAGTGAGTATAGGATTTGGACCAAAAGTTCTTTAGCAATAGACTTTCGGTTGTTGAGTGAATGTAAATGTCAGCACATATGAAGAGTCAGTCACTATGTTGAACTGGGGAAAATATGTAGAAAAGCAGATATCAATAGAAACATTACGAAATCAGGCAAAGTATAAAGTGAGTGATAGAATTAGACATTTTGAACAGGGTTGAGTTTGAATATATAAATTAGGAAAAAAACAAATATGTAGTCACCAATAGGATTGACAATTGACAGCATTAGGCAACCTGGACATGGATGTTTTTAGAAATCCATGTTCACTTTCCATTTAGGCTTTGGTACAATCATAAGTGTGACCTTTCCATTTTTGTCCAGAATATTACTGTGATAATGAGGTGACATGAGTATTTCTTTCACCATTTCTGGGAGCAATATATTGAAGATGTAAAATGAGAATCGGGGGTACAAAGAGGTGTACCCTGTTTCTAGGAACATAGAGAAAAAGCATGAATAGACCATACTGTGAATAAATAATATAACATTTTTGAACTTTAAATAATGAATTGAACTGATATCTGAAAAATTAAAGGAAATCGTATATTGATATACAATCATTCATTCCAACCAGGTATATATGTAATGGAAATATTTGTGTTTGGGTTTATCATAAAGAGTGTGTGAGTTTTGCTTCAAAATGATTAGGGAAATTCAAAATAATGTGTTTGGAAAAAAGTCTCATGAAAAGACCAGTCAAGAATACCCTGACAATACATGTGTTCTGAAGCAAGAAGTGGTTAAAGTTGAAACAAATGCTTATTAATTTGTGAACTTGTGGATGAAATGTATATCCTGTGATGTGCAAAAACTGAAGAAACAATAATGTACCAGTGTCGAATACAAATGAATGACAAATTACATATCATGTCCCATAGGAGTCTACTTGCATTGATGTTAGACTGGGTCAGTTACTGTAGAATAATTAGGATTTGTATGCACCATTCACTGAATTTAGTTTTCAGTACTAGGAAACAAATATGTATTTCAGGTGGATGAATATTTCTGATTATAATCTTGTGAAAAGTGGATTATAAATCCACATACATGAACATGAATGAATTTAGAGAGTGTATATTAGACACATATATTTCATATTTTGAATAATTTGCAGAGTATATCTATATCTATATCTGTATATACACACACACACACACAACACTCACAGACATTAAAAAGTACCAATATAAATGCCAATCGAAATTCATCAGTAAATATGTATCATCCACAAATGCAAAAATATTTATTTTACTGAACATGAGTTAATGTATAATGTTGTTCTACTAGGACGCTCTCCTATAGGTTGAATTTTCATTTCCAACAGCATTTAGGAGGAGTGAACTCTTCTCACAATTTGTATCTGCCAAGACAGCCACCTCACAAAAATGTACGTGTGATACCTGGTAGGATTCTATATATGCATATAAATATACATGTGTGAATAGGCTACAGAAAAGGGAAACAAGAATTCACATATTTGTTAAGCTTAAAAACACATGGAGAATATTTCAAATAAATTTGACTAGATTTATAACTCCTACCTTATATAATGCAAATGTCAAGTCCAACTATACAAAATGTCTCCTCTGAAGTACTTGTATTTCTAATGTGTTGGGCTAATTTTCTCCATTATATTAGAATGAATAGTCTGAGTCTACTAGGTATGGGTTAGTGTCAGGGATTCAGTACTTCGAATGGAAATTTGGAAAATGAATCCAATGTGTATGTAAAAATATGCTGCACAAATATCCTCCCGCTCTCATCCAGAACAATGCCTTGACATTACCTTCACCCCAAGTAAGACACAATTAGAGGAGAAGACTTACAAAATCAGTGAATACATATCTGGAATGGAAAATGCTCAGGAGTTCACAACCTTGGAGGTGGTAGAGGAGTTTCCAAAACTAAGGGACAGGGTAAACACTCCACAAACATGGAGATCTGCTGGCCTAAAAACTTTTTGAGAAACTGCCTCTGAGCTTCCACACTTGAAATATATGTTGTTTTCAGGAGATTTGGCTTCCTCTGTAGTGAGACCATCAAAGCTGGGTCTGCATCTATGTGACCTGGAGGACATGGTTTCTTATTTTCCAATGAACAAGATGAAGCAGTGCTGAATCCTCTCTTTGTAGGTAAACTGAGGCCACTGGGGACTAAGTGTCTCCCCGTGTGGACTGTGAAGCCATTTGGTCCTCTTCCACTTTTTGTGGTGTTTTTGCTGCTGCACTGTGAGTTTGGTATTTGTTTCACGAAATACTAGGAGCTAAACTGGGACACAGTGCTGGAGGGAGTTCTGTCACGTGTGGTGGGTCAGGGTCTGCAAGAGAATGCACCAACTAGGCTCCTATCTCTCACAGCTTGCCCCATTGCCCCCTTGTCCATATCAACCTGATTCTTAATTTTCCTCTGAAAACTCTCCATATAACAAGATGCCTTTACATATAAGGGTCTGTTGGCTGCACCATGTCAGTTACAAGCCATTTGGAATCCAATGGTAGATCCACATGGCCCTACCACGGATGTTTTAGCAAACACCTCCCCACCACTGCTCTAGACCCACTACTAAGCAGGCTCCAAATTTCTGGCATCTCTGTTCTACACCATTTTCATGAAACTCAGTAAATCAAGGCACTGTCTGGTATACTCATGATCAGCAACAGGACATCCAATGTTTCTCCAGTGCCACCTGGTCATAGGAATTTCAAAAATTTCATGGTATTTATCTAGCCATTTTTCAACCATGAAGTTGGAGGCACTGTGGGTTTCAGTTCATTCAGCAAACATTAAATGGTGAGGAAGCTCATTTCAATGAAATCTCTGGAGAACTCTCACAGGCACGGCTTCCCAAAGAGTGGACAAAAGGTCACATTAGGCCAGGCCCATTGAGGTCTACAATGTGAGGTCCATGTGTGTTTTGACTCTCAACTATGGCTGCCATTTCTTTAAGAATAAAATCATGTGATATCCTTGCTGAGATTCCCAGGCCTCTGTGGAAATCCACCCGGGGCCTAGGTCTCAGTTTCCAAGAGCGACTTTCATGCGTGGCCTCTTAAAATCCCAACAAAATTCATGGCAATGCTTCTCTGAGTTCAGTTCCAAAACCCAGTCTCTAAGGGGAATCACACCAGAGTTCAAGCTCACGTGGACCCAGTCATTTTTTCCAATGCAACACAAATGACCAAAATTAAAACCAAAACACTCCCACATGGCCTTCATCTTATTCCATATAGTCAATCATCTTAACCTCTGGCTGGAGGTTTCCATGAGGGGCGCAGCCCAAGACAGTGTCCAAAATCAGCTCGTTTGCCCCTCATTTGCCTAAAGTCAGGGTAGCCTGGACACCGTTTCTCTGAAACAGGAGCGAACAAATAAGCCTGCCGTTAATACTTCTTTGTTTCTCCAATTTGAGGCCTACTGATTTTAGGTATCGATTCTTTAGGTGATTTAGAGTCATGCGAAAACACAAGCACCTCTGCAGGGCTTTGAAGAACTCATTTGACCCAAAGAATCCCTATTGTCATTTGATGGAGTGCAGGAACCTAACAGAGGAAGGCAAGAGACTTCATCCACAATGAATGATATTTTTTGCCATTTTGGTTTTGGAAGCTCACATGGGATCATTCTTAAGATCCATCAGGTGCTGAGAATCTAAGTCACAGCCACACACAGGTCCAAGAGGCTGATAAAGAGCCACAGGTGAGGCCCATTCATTTCCATTTGAAAACTGTTTTCTTCAGGCTTCACAAAGGGGTGGCCTGAGGCAAAGACCTTCCTGACATTCAGTGCAACACAACAATAAGTAAGCAAAAGGCCCAAAGCAGGGTTTCTGCACTGACACTTTCCTGGTCACACTGATATCTGAGTTTTTTGAGATGCTCGCCATTCTCTTCAGCTATCCAGTACATGGCCATGTCACAGAGCTTGGAGGTGGTACATATTTTGTACACAAATCCATGAGCCTATTCTGGAGAGTGGCCAGAATTCAGGAAGAAAACAACAACTTAGAAAGATAGCAGGTGTTGCACATTGATAAGACAAGCAGCAGTCCATTCATATATTGGGCAGGATGAATTATGGGAAGATTTATACTAGACAGGACACATCCATTAATGCATTCTCTTTTCTAATGTCTACAACAACGGACACAGTGGGATACACAGAAAGAGAAACACTCGCCATGTCAAATGACTTACTAGAAACTGTCCACTCCAAACTAAACAAACCGCCTTTTCTATCTATTCTCAGAACATGAGACAAAACAACAAACCCACACCCACTCCCACAAAGGCACCTCCTTCCCCCAAGTACGTCTGTGACTATCCGGAGTGTCCTCTGACTGGTGGGCCATACTATGTTCCCCCGAAATGGCCTGTCTTCTCTCAGATCTTGATTCCTTGACCAACTCTGTGAAGATGTCAGGAAAAAGTGGTTAGCCACTATTTGTTTTCTCAGGAAAGGTCCATCTTCAGAGCTCTCCTGGCATTTGGCCATCCTCACATCATTAGGTACCAAGAAAACTGACTCTGTCCTTGGTAAATCCAAACAAGTGAGCCCACTGGGACTGGGACTGGGACTGCCTCTGGGTGTCTGGCTTCTTGGATACCAAGTTCAGAGAGTTCCATCACCAAGAAAATGAGGTATTTCACATTCTTTGGAACTGAATGAGGTCACTGCCTTGGCAACCACTTTGTCCTAACAGTTGCTTCCAAGGGTAACATAAGATGGAGGTTGCCAGAACTTCCTGTGACACTTTCATAAGGTAGAATGTATATCACCATTGGCACCCGGGAACAGCTCTCCACTCAGCCCTGGTTTGGTCCATCTTCTGTACAATAAGAAGAGAGAGAGGCAGATTCAGACACATGCCTTCATCCTGACCAGGTTGTTTGCCATGGAAGATGACTTTTGCTCTCTCAGGTGCTTCATACCTGCCTACAACTTCGTCAGGTACCATTTGTGCATGGACATTTGAGGTTCTCATCAGGTGGAAGGTCCCCAACTTTCCTGTATTGTAAGAACCACTCTGTCTCTGCTCTTCTGTAAAATGATTGAGGGAACAGTGTATACTTGGGGTTAAAAACAGGTTTGATTTGGATTACGAGTGATTCTGTGTGATGAATAATGGTATTGGGAACCTGCAATATTTACAAGAATATAGAGGTGAAATATAAGTAGGAAAACAGAAATCTAGGTATGATTTGAAGCCCAGAAGGGTTTTGCCCTTGATTGGGATACTTAGCTTTGAATGATGTTCTGCAAAGATGCCTCAGATAATTCCATATACAATGGCATAGGACCTTGTACATTGGATGATTGAATTTAGAAGAGAACATCCAGTCAAAAAGGGATATTCAGTAGGATTAGGAAGATAGTCGGTAGGTTTAGGAAGAAGAGTGAGTATAGGATTTGGACCAAAAGTTCTTTAGCAATAGACTTTCGGTTGTTGAGTGAATGTAAATGTCAGCACATATGAAGAGTCAGTCACTATGTTGAACTGGGGAAAATATGTAGAAAAGCAGATATCAATAGAAACATTACGAAATCAGGCAAAGTATAAAGTGAGTGATAGAATTAGACATTTTCAACAGGGTTGAGTTTGAATATATAAATTAGGAAAAAAACAAATATGTAGTCACCAATAGGATTGACAATTGACAGCATTAGGCAACCTGGACATGGATGTTTTTAGAAATCCATGTTCACTTTCCATTTAGGCTTTGGTACAATCATAAGTGTGACCTTTCCATTTTTTGTCCAGAATATTACTGTGATAATGAGGTGACATGAGTATTTCTTTCACCATTTCTGGGAGCAATATATTGAAGATGTAAAATGAGAATCGGGGGTACAAAGAGGTGTACCCTGTTTCTAGGAACATAGAGAAAAAGCATGAATAGACCATACTGTGAATAAATAATATAACTTTTTTGAACTTTAAATAATGAATTGAACTGATATCTGAAAAATTAAAGGAAATCGTATATTGATATACAATCATTCATTCCAACCAGGTATATATGTAATGGAAATATTTGTGTTTAGGTTTATCATAAAGAGTGTGTGAGTTTTGCTTCAAAATGATTATGGAAATTCAAAATAATGTGTTTGGAAAGAAGTCTCATGAAAAGACCAGTCAAGAATACCCTGACAATACATGTGTTCTGAAGCAAGAAGTGGTTAAAGTTGAAACAAATGCTTATTAATTTGTGAACTTGTGGATGAAATGTATATCCTGTGATGTGCAAAAACTGAAGAAACAATAATGTACCAGTGTCGAATACAAATGAATGACAAAGTACATATCATGTCCCATAGGAGTCTACTTGCATTGATGTTAGACTGGGTCAGTTACTGTAGAATAATTAGGATTTGTATGCACCATTCACTGAAGTTAGTTTTCAGTACTAGGAAACAAATATGTATTTCAGGTGGATGAATATTTCTGATTATAATCTTGTGAAAAGTGGATAATAAATCCACATACATGAACATGAATGAATTTAGAGAGTGTATATTAGACACATATATTTCATATTTTGAAAAATTTGCAGAGTATATCTATATCTATATCTGTATATTCACACACACACACACAACACTCACAGACATTAAAAAGTACCAATATAAATGCCAATCGAAATTCATCAGTAAATATGTATCATCCACAAATGCAAAAATATTTATTTTACTGAACATGAGTTAATGTATAATGTTGTTCTACTAGGACGCTCTCCTATAGGTTGAATTTTCATTTCCAACAGCATTTAGGAGGAGTGAACTCTTCTCACAATTTGTATCTGCCAAGACAGCCACCTCACAAAAATGTACGTGTGATACCTGGTAGGATTCTATATATGCATATAAATATACATGTGTGAATAGGCTACAGAAAAGGGAAATAAGAATTCACATATTTGTTAAGCTTAAAAACACATGGAGAATATTTCAAATAAATTTGACTAGATTTATAACTCCTACCTTATATAATGCAAATGTCAAGTCCAACTATACAACATGTCTCCTCTGAAGTACTTGTATTTCTAATGTGTTGGGCTAATTTTCTCCATTATATTAGGATGAATAGTCTGAGTCTACTAGGTATGGGTTAGTGTCAGGGATTCAGTACTTCGAATGGAAATTTGGAAAATGAATCCAATGTGTATGTAAAAATATGCTGCACAAATATCCTCCCGCTCTCATCCAGAACAATGCCTTGACATTACCTTCACCCCAAGTAAGACACAATTAGAGGAGAAGACTTACAAAATCAGTGAATACATATCTGGAATGGAAAATGCTCAGGAGTTCACAACCTTGGAGGTGGTAGAGGAGTTTCCAAAACTAAGGGACAGGGTAAACACTCCACAAACATGGAGCTCTGCTGGCCTAAAAACTTTTTGAGAAACTGCCTCTGAGCTTCCACACTTGAAATATATGTAGTTTTCAGGAGATTTGGATTCCTCTGTAGTGAGACCATCAAAGCTGGGTCTGCATCTATGTGACCTGGAGGACATGGTTTCTTATTTTCCAATGAACAAGATGAAGCAGTGCTGAATCCTCTCTTTGTAGGTAAACTGAGGCCACTGGGGACTGAGTGTCTCCCCGTGTGGACTGTGAAGCCATTTGGTCCTCTTCCACTTTTTGGGGTGTTTTTGCTGCTGCACTGTGAGTTTGGTATTTGTTTCACGAAATACTAGGAGCTAAACTGGGACACAGTGCTGGAGGGAGTTCTGTCACGTGTGGTGGGTCAGGGTCTGCAAGAGAATGCACCAACTAGGCTCCTATCTCTCACAGCTTGCCCCATTGCCCCCTTGTCCATATCAACCTGATTCTTAATTTTCCTCTGAAAACTCTCCATATAACAAGATGCCTTTACATATAAGGGTCTGTTGGCTGCACCATGTCAGTTACAAGCCATTTGGAATCCAATGGTAGATCCACATGGCCCTACCACGGATGTTTTAGCAAACACCTCCCCACCACTGCTCTAGACCCACTACTCAGCAGGCTCCAAATTTCTGGCATCTCTGTTCTACACCATTTTCATGAAACTCAGTAAATCAAGGCACTGTCTGGTATACTCATGATCAGCAACAGGACATCCAATGTTTCTCCAGTGCCACCTGGTCATAGGAATTTCAAAAATTTCATGGTATTTATCTAGCCATTTTTCAACCATGAAGTTGGAGGCACTGTGGGTTTCAGTTCATTCAGCAAACATTAAATGGTGAGGAAGCTCATTTCAATGAAATCTCTGGAGAACTCTCACAGGCACGGCTTCCCAAAGAGTGGACAAAAGGTCACATTAGGCCAGGCCCATTGAGGTCTACAATGTGAGGTCCATGTGTGTTTTGACTCTCAACTATGGCTGCCATTTCTTTAAGAATAAAATCATGTGATATCCTTGCTGAGATTCCCAGGCCTCTGTGGAAATCCACCCGGGGCCTAGGTCTCAGTTTCCAAGAGCGACTTTCATGCGTGGCCTCTTAAAATCCCAACAAAATTCATGGCAATGCTTCTCTGAGTTCAGTTCCAAAACCCAGTCTCTAAGGGGAATCACACCAGAGTTCAAGCTCACGTGGACCCAGTCATTTTTTCCAATGCAACACAAATGACCAAAATTAAAACCAAAACACTCCCACATGGCCTTCATCTTATTCCATATAGTCAATCATCTTAACCTCTGGCTGGAGGTTTCCATGAGGGGCGCAGCCCAAGACAGTGTCCAAAATCAGCTTGTTTGCCCCTCATTTGCCTAAAGTCAGGGTAGCCTGGACACCGTTTCTCTGAAACAGGAGCGAACAAATAAGCCTGCCGTTAATACTTCTTTGTTTCTCCAATTTGAGGCCTACTGATTTTAGGTATCGATTCTTTAGGTGATTTAGAGTCATGCGAAAACACAAGCACCTCTGCAGGGCTTTGAAGAACTCATTTGACCCAAAGAATCCCTATTGTCATTTGATGGAGTGCAGGAACCTAACAGAGGAAGGCAAGAGACTTCATCCACAATGAATGATATTTTTTGCCATTTTGGTTTTGGAAGCTCATGTGGGATAATTCTTAAGATCCATCAGGTGCTGAGAATCTAAGTCACAGCCACACACAGGTCCAAGAGGCTGATAAAGAGCCACAGGTGAGGCCCATTCATTTCCATTTGAAAACTGTTTTCTTCAGGCTTCACAAAGGGGTGGCCTGAGGCAAAGACCTTCCTGACATTCAGTGCAACACAACAATAAGTAAGCAAAAGGCCCAAAGCAGGGTTTCTGCACTGAGACTTTCCTGGTCACACTGATATCTGAGTTTTTTGAGATGCTCGCCATTCTCTTCAGCTATCCAGTACATGGCCATGTCACAGAGCTTGGAGGTGGTACATATTTTGTACACAAATCCATGAGCCTATTCTGGAGAGTGGCCAGAATTCAGGAAGAAAACAACAACTTAGAAAGATAGCAGGTGTTGCACATTGATAAGACAAGCTGCAGTCCATTCATATATTGGGCAGGATGAATTATGGGAAGATTTATACTAGACAGGACACATCCATTAATGCATTCTCTTTTCTAATGTCTACAACAACGGACACAGTGGGATACACAGAAAGAGAAACACTCGCCATGTCAAATGACTTACTAGAAACTGTCCACTCCAAACCAAACAAACCGCCTTTTCTATCTATTCTCAGAACATGAGACAAAACAACAAACCCACACCCACTCCCACAAAGGCACCTCCTTCCCCCAAGTACGTCTGTGACTATCCGGAGTGTCCTCTGACTGGTGGGCCATACTATGTTCCCCCGAAATGGCCTGTCTTCTCTCAGATCTTGATTCCTTGACCAACTCTGTGAAGATGTCAGGAAAAAGTGGTTAGCCACTACCTGTTTTCTCAGGAAAGGTCCATCTTCAGAGCTCTCCTGGCATTTGGCCATCCTCACATCATTAGGTACCAAGAAAACTGACTCTGTCCTTGGTAAATCCAAACAAGTGAGCCCACTGGGACTGGGACTGGGACTGCCTCTGGGTGTCTGGCTTCTTGGATACCAAGTTCAGAGAGTTCCATCACCAAGGAAATGAGGTATTTCACATTCTTTGGAACTGAATGAGGTCACTGCCTTGGCAACCACTTTGTCCTAACAGTTGCTTCCAAGGGTAACATAAGATGGAGGTTGCCAGAACTTCCTGTGACACTTTCATAAGGTAGAATGTATATCACCATTGGCACCCGGGAACAGCTCTCCACTCAGCCCTGGTTTGGTCCATCTTCTGTACAATAAGAAGAGAGAGAGGCAGATTCAGACACATGCCTTCATCCTGACCAGGTTGTTTGCCATGGAAGATGACTTTTGCTCTCTCAGGTGCTTCATACCTGCCTACAACTTCTCCAGGTACCATTTGTGCATGGACATTTGAGGTTCTCATCAGGTGGAAGGTCCCCAACTTTCCTGTATTGTAAGAACCACTCTGTCTCTGCTCTTCTGTAAAATGATTGAGGAAACAGTGTATACTTGGGGTTAAAAACAGGTTTGATTTGGATTACGAGTGATTCTGTGTGATGAATAATGGTATTGGGAACCTGCAATATTTACAAGAATATAGAGGTGAAATATAAGTAGGAAAACAGAAATCTAGGTATGATTTGAAGCCCAGAAGGGTTTTGCCCTTGATTGGGATACTTAGCTTTGAATGATGTTCTGCAAAGATGCCTCAGATAATTCCATATACAATGGCATAGGACCTTGTACATTGGATGATTGAATTTAGAAGAGAACATCCAGTCAAAAAGGGATATTCAGTAGGATTAGGAAGATAGTCGGTAGGTTTAGGAAGAAGAGTGAGTATAGGATTTGGAACAAAAGATCTTTAGCAATAGACTTTCGGTTGTTGAGTGAATGTAAATGTCAGCACATATGAAGAGTCAGTCACTATGTTGAACTGGGGAAAATATGTAGAAAAGCAGATATCAATAGAAACATTACGAAATCAGGCAAAGTATAAAGTGAGTGATAGAATTAGACATTTTCAACAGGGTTGAGTTTGAATATATAAATTAGGAAAAAAACAAATATGTAGTCACCAATAGGATTGACAATTGACAGCATTAGGCAACCTGGACATGGATGTTTTTAGAAATCCATGTTCACTTTCCATTTAGGCTTTGGTAAAATCATAAGTGTGACCTTTCCATTTTTTGTCCAGAATATTACTGTGATAATGAGGTGACATGAGTATTTCTTTCACCATTTCTGGGAGCAATATATTGAAGATGTAAAATGAGAATCGGGGTTACAAAGAGGTGTACCCTGTTTCTAGGAACATAGAGAAAAAGCATGAATAGACCATACTGTGAATAAATAATATAACTTTTTTGAACTTTAAATAATGAATTGAACTGATATCTGAAAAATTAAAGGAAATCGTATATTGATATACAATCATTCATTCCAACCAGGTATATATGTAATGGAAATATTTGTGTTTAGGTTTATCATAAAGAGTGTGTGAGTTTTGCTTCAAAATGATTATGGAAATTCAAAATAATGTGTTTGGAAAGAAGTCTCATGAAAAGACCAGTCAAGAATACCCTGACAATACATGTGTTCTGAAGCAAGAAGTGGTTAAAGTTGAAACAAATACTTATTAATTTGTGAACTTGTGGATGAAATGTATATCCTGTGATGTGCAAAAACTGAAGAAACAATAATGTACCAGTGTCGAATACAAATAAATGACAAATTACATATCATGTCCCATAGGAGTCTACTTGCATTGATGTTAGACTGGGTCAGTTACTGTAGAATAATTAGGATTTGTATGCACCATTCACTGAAGTTAGTTTTCAGTACTAGGAAACAAATATGTATTTCAGGTGGATGAATATTTCTGATTATAATCTTGTGAAAAGTGGATAATAAATCCACATACATGAACATGAATGAATTTAGAGAGTGTATATTAGACACATATATTTCATATTTTGAAAAATTTGCAGAGTATATCTATATCTATATCTGTATATTCACACACACACACACAACACTCACAGACATTAAAAAGTACCAATATAAATGCCAATCGAAATTCATCAGTAAATATGTATCATCCACAAATGCAAAAATATTTATTTTACTGAACATGAGTTAATGTATAATGTTGTTCTACTAGGACGCTCTCCTATAGGTTGAATTTTCATTTCCAACAGCATTTAGGAGGAGTGAACTCTTCTCACAATTTGTATCTGCCAAGACAGCCACCTCACAAAAATGTACGTGTGATACCTGGTAGGATTCTATATTTGCATATAAATATACATGTGTGAATAGGCTACAGAAAAGGGAAATAAGAATTCACATATTTGTTAAGCTTAAAAACACATGGAGAATATTTCAAATAAATTTGACTAGATTTATAACTCCTACCTTATATAATGCAAATGTCAAGTCCAACTACACAACATGTCTCCTCTGAAGTACTTGTATTTCAACTGTGTTGGGTTAATTTTCTCCATTATATTAGGATGAATAGTCTGAGTCTACTAGGTATGGGTTAGTGTCAGGGATTCAGTATTTCGAATGGAAAATTGGAAAATGAATCCAAAGTGTATGTAAATATATGCTGCACAAATATCCTCCCGCTCTCATCCAGAACAATGCCTTGACATTACCTTCACCCCAAGTAAGACACAATTAGAGGAGAAGACTTACAAAATCAGTGAATACATATCTGGAATGGAAAATGCTCAGGAGTTCACAACCTTGGAGGTGGTAGAGGAGTTTCCAAAACTAAGGGACAGGGTAAACACTCCACAAACATGGAGCTCTGCTGGCCTAAAAACTTTTTGAGAAACTGCCTCTGAGCTTCCACACTTGAAATATATGTAGTTTTCTGGTGATTTGGCTTCCTCTGTAGTGAGACCATCAAAGCTGGGTCTGCATCTATGTGACCTGGAGGACATGGTTTCTTATTTTCCAATGAACAAGATGAAGCAGTGCTGAATCCTCTCTTTGTAGGTAAACTGAGGCCACTGGGGACTAAGTGTCTCCCCGTGTGGACTGTGAAGCCATTTGGTCCTCTTCCACTTTTTGTGGTGTTTTTGCTGCTGCACTGTGAGTTTGGTATTAGTTTCACGAAATACTAGGAGCTAAACTGGGACACAGTGCAGGAGGGAGTTCTGTCACGTGTGGTGGGTCAGGGTCTGCAAGAGAATGCACCAACTAGGCTCCTATCTTTCACAGCTTGCCCCATTGCCCCCTTGTCCATATCAACCTGATTCTTAATTTTCCTCTGAAAACTCTCCATATAACAAGATGCCTTTACATATAAGGGTCTGTTGGCTGCACCATGTCAGTTACAAGCCATTTGGAATCCAATGGTAGATCCACATGGCCCTACCACGGATGTTTTAGCAAACACCTCCCCACCACTGCTCTAGACCCACTACTCAGCAGGCTCCAAATTTCTGGCATCTCTGTTCTACACCATTTTCATGAAACTCAGTAAATCAAGGCACTGTCTGGTATACTCATGATCAGCAACAGGACATCCAATGTTTCTCCAGTGCCAACTGGTCATAGGAATTTCAAAAATTTCATGGTATTTATCTAGCCATTTTTCAACCATGAAGTTGGAGGCACTGTGGGTTTCAGTTCATTCAGCAAACATTAAATGGTGAGGAAGCTCATTTCAATGAAATCTCTGGAGAACTCTCACAGGCACGGCTTCCCAAAGAGTGGACAAAAGGTCACATTAGGCCAGGCCCATTGAGGTCTACAATGTGAGGTCCATGTGTGTTTTGACTCTCAACTATGGCTGCCATTTCTTTAAGAATAAAATCATGTGATATCCTTGCTGAGATTCCCAGGCCTCTGTGGAAATCCACCCGGGGCCTAGGTCTCAGTTTCCAAGAGCGACTTTCATGCGTGGCCTCTTAAAATCCCAACAAAATTCATGGCAATGCTTCTCTGAGTTCAGTTCCAAAACCCAGTCTCTAAGGGGAATCACACCAGAGTTCAAGCTCACGTGGACCCAGTCATTTTTTCCAATGCAACACAAATGACCAAAATTAAAACCAAAACACTCCCACATGGCCTTCATCTTATTCCATATAGTCAATCATCTTAACCTCTGGCTGGAGGTTTCCATGAGGGGCACAGCCCAAGACAGTGTCCAAAATCAGCTCGTTTGCCCCTCATTTGCCTAAAGTCAGGGTAGCCTGGACACCGTTTCTCTGAAACATGAGCGAACAAATAAGCCTGCCGTTAATACTTCTTTGTTTCTCCAATTTGAGGCCTACTGATTTTAGGTATCGATTCTTTAGGTGATTTAGAGTCATGCGAAAACACAAGCACCTCTGCAGGGCTTTGAAGAACTCATTTGACCCAAAGAATTCCTATTGTCATTTGATGGAGTGCAGGAACCTAACAGAGGAAGGCAAGAGACTTCATCCACAATGAATGATATTTTTTGCCATTTTGGTTTTGGAAGCTCACGTGTGATCATTCTTAAGATCCATCAGGTGCTGAGAATCTAAGTCACAGCCACACACAGGTCCAAGAGGCTGATAAAGAGCCACAGGTGAGGCCCATTCATTTCCATTTGAAAACTGTTTTCTTCAGGCTTCACAAAGGGGTGGCCTGAGGCAAAGACCTTCCTGACATTCAGTGCAACACAACAATAAGTAAGCAAAAGGCCCAAAGCAGGGTTTCTGCACTGACACTTTCCTGGTCACACTGATATCTGAGTTTTTTGAGATGCTCGCCATTCTCTTCAGCTATCCAGTACATGGCCATGTCACAGAGCTTGGAGGTGGTACATATTTTGTACACAAATCCATGAGCCTATTCTGGAGAGTGGCCAGAATTCAGGAAGAAAACAACAACTTAGAAAGATAGCAGGTGTTGCACATTGATAAGACAAGCTGCAGTCCATTCATATATTGGGCAGGATGAATTATGGGAAGATTTATACTAGACAGGACACATCCATTAATGCATTCTCTTTTCTAATGTCTACAACAACGGACACAGTGGGATACACAGAAAGAGAAACACTCGCCATGTCAAATGACTTACTAGAAACTGTCCACTCCAAACCAAACAAACCGCCTTTTCTATCTATTCTCATAACATGAGACAAAACAACAAACCCACACCCACTCCCACAAAGGCACCTCCTTCCCCCAAGTACGTCTGTGACTATCCGGAGTGTCCTCTGACTGGTGGGCCATACTATGTTCCCCCGAAATGGCCTGTCTTCTCTCAGATCTTGATTCCTTGACCAACTCTGTGAAGATGTCAGGAAAAAGTGGTTAGCCACTACCTGTTTTCTCAGGAAAGGTCAATCTTCAGAGCTCTCCTGGAATTTGGCCATCCTCACATCATTAGGTACCAAGAAAACTGACTCTGTCCTTGGTAAATCCAAACAAGTGAGCCCACTGGGACTGGGACTGGGACTGCCTCTGGGTGCCTGGCTTCTTGGATACCAAGTTCAGAGAGTTTCATCACCAAGGAAATGAGGTATTTCACATTCTTTGGAACTGAATGAGGTCACTGCCTTGGCAACCACTTTGTCCTAATAGTTGCTTCCAAGGGTAACATAAGATGGAGGTTGCCAGAACTTCCTGTGACACTTTCATAAGGTAGAATGTATATCACCATTGGCACCCGGGAACAGCTCTCCACTCAGCCCTGGTTTGGTCCATCTTCTGTACAATAAGAAGAGAGAGAGGCAGATTCAGACACATGCCTTCATCCTGACCAGGTTGTTTGCCATGGAAGATGACTTTTGCTCTCTCAGGTGCTTCATACCTGCCTACAACTTCTCCAGGTACCATTTGTGCATGGACATTTGAGGTTCTCATCAGGTTGAAGGTCCCCAACTTTCCTGTATTGTAAGAACCACTCTGTCTCTGCTCTTCTGTAAAATGATTGAGGGAACAGTGTATACTTGGGGTTAAAAAGAGGTTTGATTTGGATTACGAGTGATTCTGTGTGATGAATAATGGTATTGGGAACCTGCAATATTTACAAGAATATAGAGGTGAAATATAAGTAGGAAAACAGAAATCTA
Organism: Callospermophilus lateralis; assembly: GCF_048772815.1. Classification (NCBI taxonomy): domain Eukaryota; kingdom Metazoa; phylum Chordata; class Mammalia; order Rodentia; family Sciuridae; genus Callospermophilus; species Callospermophilus lateralis. The sequence goes on from NW_027513997.1 coordinate 82,472, forward strand.
GGTATGATTTGAAGCCCAGAAGGGTTTTGCCCTTGATTGGGATACTTAGCTTTGAATGATGTTCTGCAAAGATGCCTCAGATAATTCCATATACAATGGCATAGGACCTTGTACATTGGATGATTGAATTTAGAAGAGAACATCCAGTCAAAAAGGGATATTCAGTAGGATTAGGAAGATAGTCGGTAGGTTTAGGAAGAAGAGTGAGTAAAGGATTTGGAACAAAAGATCTTTAGCAATAGACTTTCGGTTGTTGAGTGAATGTAAATGTCAGCACATATGAAGAGTCAGTCACTATGTTGAACTGGGGAAAATATGTAGAAAAGCAGATATCAATAGAAACATTACGAAATCAGGCAAAGTATAAAGTGAGTGATAGAATTAGACATTTTCAACAGGGTTGAGTTTGAATATATAAATTAGGAAAAAAACAAATATGTAGTCACCAATAGGATTGACAATTGACAGCATTAGGCAACCTGGACATGGATGTTTTTAGAAATCCATGTTCACTTTCCATTTAGGCTTTGGTAAAATCATAAGTGTGACCTTTCCATTTTTTGTCCAGAATATTACTGTGATAATGAGGTGACATGAGTATTTCTTTCACCATTTCTGGGAGCAATATATTGAAGATGTAAAATGAGAATCGGGGTTACAAAGAGGTGTACCCTGTTTATAGGAACATAGAGAAAAAGCATGAATAGACCATACTGTGAATAAATAATATAACTTTTTTGAACTTTAAATAATGAATTGAACTGATATCTGAAAAATTAAAGGAAATCGTATATTGATATACAATCATTCATTCCAACCAGGTATATATGTAATGGAAATATTTGTGTTTAGGTTTATCATAAAGAGTGTGTGAGTTTTGCTTCAAAATGATTATGGAAATTCAAAATAATGTGTTTGGAAAGAAGTCTCATGAAAAGACCAGTCAAGAATACCCTGACAATACATGTGTTCTGAAGCAAGAAGTGGTTAAAGTTGAAACAAATGCTTATTAATTTGTGAACTTGTGGATGAAATGTATATCCTGTGATGTGCAAAAGCTGAAGAAACAATAATGTACCAGTGTCGAATACAAATGAATGACAAATTACATATCATGTCCCATAGGAGTCTACTTGCATTGATGTTAGACTGGGTCAGTTACTGTAGAATAATTAGGATTTGTATGCACCATTCACTGAAGTTAGTTTTCAGTACTAGGAAACAAATATGTATTTCAGGTGGATGAATATTTCTGATTATAATCTTGTGAAAAGTGGATAATAAATCCACATACATGAACATGAATGAATTTAGAGAGTGTATATTAGACACATATATTTCATATTTTGAAAAATTTGCAGAGTATATCTATATCTATATCTGTATATTCACACACACACACACAACACTCACAGACATTAAAAAGTACCAATATAAATGCCAATCGAAATTCATCAGTAAATATGTATCATCCACAAATGCAAAAATATTTATTTTACTGAACATGAGTTAATGTATAATGTTGTTCTACTAGGACGCTCTCCTATAGGTTGAATTTTCATTTCCAACAGCATTTAGGAGGAGTGAACTCTTCTCACAATTTGTATCTGCCAAGACAGCCACCTCACAAAAATGTACGTGTGATACCTGGTAGGATTCTATATTTGCATATAAATATACATGTGTGAATAGGCTACAGAAAAGGGAAATAAGAATTCACATATTTGTTAAGCTTAAAAACACATGGAGAATATTTCAAATAAATTTGACTAGATTTATAACTCCTACCTTATATAATGCAAATGTCAAGTCCAACTATACAACATGTCTCCTCTGAAGTACTTGTATTTCAACTGTGTTGGGTTAATTTTCTCCATTATATTAGGATGAATAGTCTGAGTCTACTAGGTATGGGTTAGTGTCAGGGATTCAGTATTTCGAATGGAAAATTGGAAAATGAATCCAAAGTGTATGTAAATATATGCTGCACAAACATCCTCCCGCTCTCATCCAGAACAATGCCTTGACATTACCTTCACCCCAAGTAAGACACAATTAGAGGAGAAGACTTACAAAATCAGTGAATACATATCTGGAATGGAAAATGCTCAGGAGTTCACAACCTTGGAGGTGGTAGAGGAGTTTCCAAAACTAAGGGACAGGGTAAACACTCCACAAACATGGAGCTCTGCTGGCCTAAAAACTTTTTGAGAAACTGCCTCTGAGCTTCCACACTTGAAATATATGTAGTTTTCTGGAGATTTGGCTTCCTCTGTAGTGAGACCATCAAAGCTGGGTCTGCATCTATGTGACCTGGAGGACATGGTTTCTTATTTTCCAATGAACAAGATGAAGCAGTGCTGAATCCTCTCTTTGTAGGTAAACTGAGGCCACTGGGGACTAAGTGTCTCCCCGTGTGGACTGTGAAGCCATTTGGTCCTCTTCCACTTTTTGTGGTGTTTTTGCTGCTGCACTGTGAGTTTGGTATTAGTTTCACGAAATACTAGGAGCTAAACTGGGACACAGTGCAGGAGGGAGTTCTGTCACGTGTGGTGGGTCAGGGTCTGCAAGAGAATGCACCAACTAGGCTCCTATCTTTCACAGCTTGCCCCATTGCCCCCTTGTCCATATCAACCTGATTCTTAATTTTCCTCTGAAAACTCTCCATATAACAAGATGCCTTTACATATAAGGGTCTGTTGGCTGCACCATGTCAGTTACAAGCCATTTGGAATCCAATGGTAGATCCACATGGCCCTACCACGGATGTTTTAGCAAACACCTCCCCACCACTGCTCTAGACCCACTACTCAGCAGGCTCCAAATTTCTGGCATCTCTGTTCTACACCATTTTCATGAAACTCAGTAAATCAAGGCACTGTCTGGTATACTCATGATCAGCAACAGGACATCCAATGTTTCTCCAGTGCCAACTGGTCATAGGAATTTCAAAAATTTCATGGTATTTATCTAGCCATTTTTCAACCATGAAGTTGGAGGCACTGTGGGTTTCAGTTCATTCAGCAAACATTAAATGGTGAGGAAGCTCATTTCAATGAAATCTCTGGAGAACTCTCACAGGCCCGCTTCCCAAAGAGTGGACAAAAGGTCACATTAGGCCAGGCCCATTGAGGTCTACAATGTGAGGTCCATGTGTGTTTTGACTCTCAACTATGGCTGCCATTTCTTTAAGAATAAAATCATGTGATATCCTTGCTGAGATTCCCAGGCCTCTGTGGAAATCCACCCGGGGCCTAGGTCTCAGTTTCCAAGAGCGACTTTCATGCGTGGCCTCTTAAAATCCCAACAAAATTCATGGCAATGCTTCTCTGAGTTCAGTTCCAAAACCCAGTCTCTAAGGGAATCACACCAGAGTTCAAGCTCACGTGGACCCAGTCATTTTTTCCAATGCAACACAAATGACCAAAATTAAAACCAAAACACTCCCACATGGCCTTCATCTTATTCCATATAGTCAATCATCTTAACCTCTGGCTGGAGGTTTCCATGAGGGGCACAGCCCAAGACAGTGTCCAAAATCAGCTCGTTTGCCCCTCATTTGCCTAAAGTCAGGGTAGCCTGGACACCGTTTCTCTGAAACAGGAGCGAACAAATAAGCCTGCCGTTAATACTTCTTTGTTTCTCCAATTTGAGGCCTACTGATTTTAGGTATCGATTCTTTAGGTGATTTAGAGTCATGCGAAAACACAAGCACCTCTGCAGGGCTTTGAAGAACTCATTTGACCCAAAGAATTCCTATTGTCATTTGATGGAGTGCAGGAACTAACAGAGGAAGGCAAGAGACTTCATCCACAATGAATGATATTTTTTGCCATTTTGGTTTTGGAAGCTCACGTGTGATCATTCTTAAGATCCATCAGGTGCTGAGAATCTAAGTCACAGCCACACACAGGTCCAAGAGGCTGATAAAGAGCCACAGGTGAGCCCATTCATTTCCATTTGAAAACTGTTTTCTTCAGGCTTCACAAAGGGGTGGCCTGAGGCAAAGACCTTCCTGACATTCAGTGCAACACAACAATAAGTAAGCAAAAGGCCCAAAGCAGGGTTTCTGCACTGACACTTTCCTGGTCACACTGATATCTGAGTTTTTTGAGATGCTCGCCATTCTCTTCAGCTATCCAGTACATGGCCATGTCACAGAGCTTGGAGGTGGTACATATTTTGTACACAAATCCATGAGCCTATTCTGGAGAGTGGCCAGAATTCAGGAAGAAAACAACAACTTAGAAAGATAGCAGGTGTTGCACATTGATAAGACAAGCTGCAGTCCATTCATATATTGGGCAGGATGAATTATGGGAAGATTTATACTAGACAGGACACATCCATTAATGCATTCTCTTTTCTAATGTCTACAACAACGGACACAGTGGGATACACAGAAAGAGAAACACTCGCCATGTCAAATGACTTACTAGAAACTGTCCACTCCAAACCAAACAAACCGCCTTTTCTATCTATTCTCATAACATGAGACAAAACAACAAACCCACACCCACTCCCACAAAGGCACCTCCTTCCCCAAGTACGTCTGTGACTATCCGGAGTGTCCTCTGACTGGTGGGCCATACTATGTTCCCCCGAAATGGCCTGTCTTCTCTCAGATCTTGATTCCTTGACCAACTCTGTGAAGATGTCAGGAAAAAGTGGTTAGCCACTACCTGTTTTCTCAGGAAAGGTCAATCTTCAGAGCTCTCCTGGAATTTGCCCATCCTCACATCATTAGGTACCAAGAAAACTGACTCTGTCCTTGGTAAATCCAAACAAGTGAGCCCACTGGGACTGGGACTGGGACTGCCTCTGGGTGCCTGGCTTCTTGGATACCAAGTTCAGAGAGTTTCATCACCAAGGAAATGAGGTATTTCACATTCTTTGGAACTGAATGAGGTCACTGCCTTGGCAACCACTTTGTCCTAATAGTTGCTTCCAAGGGTAACATAAGATGGAGGTTGCCAGAACTTCCTGTGACACTTTCATAAGGTAGAATGTATATCACCATTGGCACCCGGGAACAGCTCTCCCACCAGCCCTGGTTTGGTCCATCTTCTGTACAATAAGAAGAGAGAGAGGCAGATTCAGACACATGCCTTCATCCTGACCAGGTTGTTTGCCATGGAAAGATGACTTTTGCTCTCTCAGGTGCTTCATACCTGCCTACAACTTCTCCAGGTACCATTTGTGCATGGACATTTGAGGTTCTCATCAGGTGAAGGTCCCCCACTTTCCTGTATTGTCAGAACCACTCTGTCTCTGCTCTTCTGTAAAATGATTGAGGGAACAGTGTATATTGGGGTTAAAAAGAGGTTTGATTTGGATTACGAGTGATCTGTGTGATGAATAATGGTATTGGGAACCAGCAATATTTACAAGAATATAGAGGTGAAATATAAGTAGGAAAACAGAAATCTAGGTATGATTTGAAGCCCAGAAGGGTTTTGCCCTTGATTGGGATACTTAGCTTTGAATGATGTTCTGCAAAGATGCCTCAGATAATTCCATATACAATGGCATAGGACCTTGTACATTGGATGATTGAATTTAGAAGAGAACATCCAGTCAAAAAGGGATATTCAGTAGGATTAGGAAGATAGTCGGTAGGTTTAGGAAGAAGTGGGTAAAGGATTTGGAACAAAAGATCTTTAGCAATAGACTTTCGGTTGTTGAGTGAATGTAAATGTCAGCACATATGAAGAGTCAGTCACTATGTTGAACTGGGGAAAAATATGTAGAAAAGCAGATATCAATAGAAACATTACGAAATCAGGCAAAGTATAAGTGAGTGATAGAATTAGACATTTTCAACAGGGTTGAGTTTGAATATATAAATTAGGAAAAAAACAAATATGTAGTCACCAATAGGATTGACAATTGACAGCATTAGGCAACCTGGACATGGATGTTTTTAGAAATCCATGTTCACTTTCCATTTAGGCTTTGGTAAAATCATAAGTGTGACCTTTCCATTTTTTGTCCAGAATATTACTGTGATAATGAGGTGACATGAGTATTTCTTTCACCATTTCTGGGAGCAATATATTGAAGATGTAAAATGAGAATCGGGGTTACAAAGAGGTGTACCCTGTTTCTAGGAACATAGAGAAAAAGCATGAATAGACCATACTGTGAATAAATAATATAACTTTTTTGAACTTTAAATAATGAATTGAACTGATATCTGAAAAATTAAAGGAAATCGTATATTGATATACAATCATTCATTCCAACCAGGTATATATGTAATGGAAATATTTGTGTTTAGGTTTATCATAAAGAGTGTGTGAGTTTTGCTTCAAAATGATTATGGAAATTCAAAATAATGTGTTTTGAAAGAAGTCTCATGAAAAGACCAGTCAAGAATACCCTGACAATACATGTGTTCTGAAGCAAGAAGTGGTTAAAGTTGAAACAAATGCTTATTAATTTGTGAACTTGTGGATGAAATGTATATCCTGTGATGTGCAAAAGCTGAAGAAACAATAATGTACCAGTGTCGAATACAAATGAATGACAAATTACATATCATGTCCCATAGGAGTCTACTTGCATTGATGTTAGACTGGGTCAGTTACTGTAGAATAATTAGGATTTGTATGCACCATTCACTGAAGTTAGTTTTCAGTACTAGGAAACAAATATGTATTTCAGGTGGATGAATATTTCTGATTATAATCTTGTGAAAAGTGGATTATAAATCCACATACATGAACATGAATGAATTTAGAGAGTGTATATTAGACACATATATTTCATATTTTGAAAAATTTGCAGAGTATATCTATATCTATATCTGTATATACACACACACACACAACACTCACAGACATTAAAAATTACCAATATAAATGCCAATCGAAATTCATCAGTAAATATGTATCATCCACAAATGCAAAAATATTTATTTTACTGAACATGAGTTAATGTATAATGTTGTTCTACTAGGACGCTCTCCTATAGGTTGAATTTTCATTTCCAACAGCATTTAGGAGGAGTGAACTCTTCTCACAATTTGTATCTGCCAAGACAGCCACCTCACAAAAATGTACGTGTGATACCTGGTAGGATTCTATATATGCATATAAATATACATGTGTGAATAGACTACAGAAAAAGGAAACAAGAATTCACATATTTGTTAAGTTTAAAACACATGGAGAATATTTCAAATAAATTTGACTAGATTTATAACTCCTACCTTATATAATGCAAATGTCAAGTCCAACTATACAACATGTCTCCTCTGAAGTACTTGTATTTCTACTGTGTTGGGTTAATTTTCTCCATTATATTAGGATGAATAGTCTGAGTCTACTAGGTATGGGTTAGTGTCAGGGATTCAGTATTTCGAATGGAAAATTGGAAAATGAATCCAATGTGTATGTAAATATATGCTGCACAAATATCCTCCCGCTCTCATCCAGAACAATGCCTTGACATTACCTTCACCCCAAGTAAGACACAATTAGAAGAGAAGAGTTACAAAATCAGTGAATACATATCTGGAATGGAAAATGCTCAGGAGTTCACAACCTTGGAGGTGGTAGAGGAGTTTCCAAAACTAAGGGACAGGGTAAACACTCCACAAACATGGAGCTCTGCTGGCCTAAAAACTTTTTGAGAAACTGCCTCTGAGCTTCCACACTTCAAATATATGTAGTTTTCTGGAGATTTGGCTTCCTCTGTAGTGAGACCATCAAAGCTGGGTCTGCATCTATGTGACCTGGAGGACATGGTTTCTTATTTTCCAATGAACAAGATGAAGCAGTGCTGAATCCTCTCTTTGTAGGTAAACTGAGGCCACTGGGGACTAAGTGTCTCCCCGTGTGGACTGTGAAGCCATTTAGTCCTCTTCCACTTTTTGTGGTGTTTTTGCTGCTGCACTGTGAGTTTGGTATTTGTTTCACGAAATACTAGGAGCTAAACTGGGACACAGTGCTGGAGGGAGTTCTGTCACGTGTGGTGGGTCAGGGTCTGCAAGAGAATGCACCAACTAGGCTCCTATCTCTCACACCTTGCCCCATTGCCCCCTTGTCCATATCAACCTGATTCTTAATTTTCCTCTGAAAACTCTCCATATAACAAGATGCCTTTACATATAAGGGTCTGTTGGCTGCACCATGTCAGTTACAAGCCATTTGGAATCCAATGGTAGATCCACATGGCCCTACCACGGATGTTTTATCAAACACCTCCCCACCACTGCTCTAGACCCACTACTCAGCAGGCTCCAAATTTCTGGCATCTCTGTTCTACACCATTTTCATGAAACTCAGTAAATCAAGGCACTGTCTGGTATACTCATGATCAGCAACAGGACATCCAATGTTTCTCCAGTGCCACCTGGTCATAGGAATTTCAAAAATTTCATGGTATTTATCTAGCCATTTTTCAACCATGAAGTTGGAGGCACTGTGGGTTTCAGTTCATTCAGCAAACATTAAATGGTGAGGAAGCTCATTTCAATGAAATCTCTGGAGAACTCTCACAGGCACGGCTTCCCAAAGAGTGGACAAAAGGTCACATTAGGCCAGGCCCATTGAGGTCTACAATGTGAGGTCCATGTGTGTTTTGACTCTCAACTATGGCTGCCATTTCTTTAAGAATAAAATCATGTGATATCCTTGCTGAGATTCCCAGGCCTCTGTGGAATTCCACCCGGGGCCTAGGTCTCAGTTTCCAAGAGCGACTTTCATGCGTGGCCTCTTAAAATCCCAACAAAATTCATGGCAATGCTTCTCTGAGTTCAGTTCCAAAACCCAGTCTCTAAGGGGAATCACACCAGAGTTCAAGCTCACGTGGACCCAGTCATTTTTTCCAATGCAACACAAATGACCAAAATTAAAACCAAAACACTCCCACATGGCCTTCATCTTATTCCATATAGTCAATCATCTTAACCTCTGGCTGGAGGATTCCATGAGGGGCGCAGCCCAAGACAGTGTCCAAAATCAGCTCGTTTGCCCCTCATTTGCCTAAAGTCAGGGTAGCCTGGACACCGTTTCTCTGAACCAGGAGTGAACAAATAAGCCTGCCGTTAATACTTCTTTGTTTCTCCAATTTGAGGCCTACTGATTTTAGGTATCCATTCGTTAGGTGATTTAGAGTCATGCGAAAACACAAGCACCTCTGCAGGGCTTTGAAGAACTCATTTGACCCAAAGAATCCCTATTGTCATTTCATGGAGTGCAGGAACCTAACAGAGGAAGGCAAGAGACTTCATCCACAATGAATGATATTTTTTGCCATTTTGGTTTTGGAAGCTCACGTGTGATCATTCTTAAGATCCATCAGGTGCTGAGAATCTAAGTCACAGCCACACACAGGTCCAAGAGGCTGATAAAGAGCCACAGGTGAGGCCCATTCATTTCCATTTGAAAACTGTTTTCTTCAGGCTTCACAAAGGGGTGGCCTGAGGCAAAGACCTTCCTGACATTCAGTGCAACACAACAATAAGTAAGCAAAAGGCCCAAAGCAGGGTTTCTGCACTGAGACTTTTCTGGTCACACTGATATCTGAGTTTTTTGAGATGCTCGCCATTCTCTTCAGCTATCCAGTACATGGCCATGTCACAGAGCTTGGAGGTGGTACATATTTTGTACACAAATCCATGAGCCTATTCTGGAGAGTGGCCAGAATTCAGGAAGAAAACAACAACTTAGAAAGATAGCAGGTGTTGCACATTGATAAGACAAGCTGCAGTCCATTCATATATTGGGCAGGATGAATTATGGGAAGATTTATACTAGACAGGACACATCCATTAATGCATTCTCTTTTCTAATGTCTACAACAACGGACACAGTGGGATACACAGAACGAGAAACACTCGCCATGTCAAATGACTTACTAGAAACTGTCCACTCCAAACCAAACAAACCGCCTTTTCTATCTATTCTCAGAACATGAGACAAAACAACAAACACACACCCACTCCCACAAAGGCACCTCCTTCCCCCAAGTACGTCTGTGACTATCCGGAGTGTCCCCTGACTGGTGGGCCATACTATGTTCCCCCAAAATCGCCTGTCTTCTCTCAGATCTTGATTCCTTGACCAACTCTGTGAAGATGTCAGGAAAAAGTGGTTAGCCACTACCTGTTTTCTCAGGAAAGGTCCATCTTCAGAGCTCTCCTGGCATTTGGCCATCCTCACATCATTAGGTACCAAGAAAACTGACTCTGTCCTTGGTAAATCCAAACAAGTGAGCCCACTGGGACTGGGACTGGGACTGCCTCTGGGTGTCTGGCTTCTTGGATACCAAGTTCAGAGAGTTCCATCACCAAGGAAATGAGGTATTTCACATTCTTTGGAACTGAATGAGGTCACTGCCTTGGCAACCACTTTGTCCTAACAGTTGCTTCCAAGGGTAACATAAGATGGAGGTTGCCAGAACTTCCTGTGACACTTTCATAAGGTAGAATGTATATCACCATTGGCACCCGGGAACAGCTCTCCACTCAGCCCTGGTTTGGTCCATCTTCTGTACAATAAGAAGAGAGAGAGGCAGATTCAGACACATGCCTTCATCCTGACCAGGTTGTTTGCCATGGAAGATGACTTTTGCTCTCTCAGGTGCTTCATACCTGCCTACAACTTCTCCAGGTACCATTTGTGCATGGACATTTGAGGTTCTCATCAGGTGGAAGGTCCCCAACTTTCCTGTATTGTAAGAACCACTCTGTCTCTGCTCTTCTGTAAAATGATTGAGGGAACAGTGTATACTTGGGGTTAAAAACAGGTTTGATTTGGATTACGAGTGATTCTGTGTGATGAATAATGGTATTGGGAACCTGCAATATTTACAAGAATATAGAGGTGAAATATAAGTAGGAAAACAGAAATCTAGGTATGATTTGAAGCCCAGAAGGGTTTTGCCTTGATTGGGATACTTAGCTTTGAATGATGTTCTGCAAAGATGCCTCAGATAATTCCATATACAATGGCATAGGACCTTGTACATTGGATGATTGAATTTAGAAGAGAACATCCAGTCAAAAAGGGATATTCAGTAGGATTAGGAAGATAGTCGGTAGGTTTAGGAAGAAGAGTGAGTATAGGATTTGGACCAAAAGTTCTTTAGCAATAGACTTTCGGTTGTTGAGTGAATGTAAATGTCAGCACATATGAAGAGTCAGTCACTATGTTGAACTGGGGAAAATATGTAGAAAAGCAGATATCAATAGAAACATTACGAAATCAGGCAAAGTATAAAGTGAGTGATAGAATTAGACATTTTCAACAGGGTTGAGTTTGAATATATAAATTAGGAAAAAAACAAATATGTAGTCACCAATAGGATTGACAATTGACAGCATTAGGCAACCTGGACATGGATGTTTTTAGAAATCCATGTTCACTTTCCATTTAGGCTTTGGTACAATCATAAGTGTGACCTTTCCATTTTTTGTCCAGAATATTACTGTGATAATGAGGTGACATGAGTATTTCTTTCACCATTTCTGGGAGCAATATATTGAAGATGTAAAATGAGAATCGGGGTTACAAAGAGGTGTACCCTGTTTCTAGGAACATAGAGAAAAAGCATGAATAGACCATACTGTGAATAAATAATATAACTTTTTTGAACTTTAAATAATGAATTGAACTGATATCTGAAAAATTAAAGGAAATCGTATATTGATATACAATCATTCATTCCAACCAGGTATATATGTAATGGAAATATTTGTGTTTTGGTTTATCATGAAGAGTGTGTGAGTTTTGCTTCAAAATGATTATGGAAATTCAAAATAATGTGTTTGGAAAGAAGTCTCATGAAAAGACCAGTCAAGAAACCCTGACAATACATGTGTTCTGAAGCAAGAAGTGGTGAAAGTTGAAACAAATGCATATTAATTTGTGAACTTGTGGATGAAATGTATATCCTGTGATGTGCAAAAACTGAAGAAACAATAATGTACCAGTGTCGAATACAAATGAATGACAAATTACATATCATGTCCCATAGGAGTCTACTTGCATTGATGTTAGACTGGGTCAGTTACTGTAGAATAATTAGGATTTGTATGCACCATTCACTGAAGTTAGTTTTCAGTACTATGAAACAAATATGTATTTCAGGTGGATGAATATTTCTGATTATAATCTTGTGAAAAGTGGATTATAAATCCACATATATGAACATGAATGAATTTAGTGAGTGTATATTAGACACATATACTTCATTTTTTGAAAAATTTGGAGAGTGTATCTATATCTATATCTATACCTATACACACACAAACACACACACACACACACACACACATAACTCACAGACATTAAAAATTACCAATATAAATGCCAATCGAAATTCATCAGTAAATATGTATCATCCACAAATGCAAAAATATTTATTTTACTGAACATGAGTTAATGTATAATGTTGTTCTACTAGGACGCTCTCCTAGAAGTTGAATTTTCATTTCCAACACCATTTAGGAGGAGTGAACTCTTCTCACAATTTGTATCTGCCAAGACAGCCACCTCACAAAAATGTACGTGTGATACCTGGTAGGATTCTATATATGCATATAAATATACATGTGTGAATAGACTACAGAAAAAGGAAACAAGAATTCTCATATTTGTTAAGTTTAAAACACATGGAGAATATTTCAAATAAATTTGACTAGATTTATAACTCCTACCTTATATAATGCAAATGTCAAGTCCAACTATACAACATGTCTCCTCTGAAGTACTTGTATTTCTACTGTGTTGGGTTAATTTTCTCCATTATATTAGGATGAATAGTCTGAGTCTACTAGGTATGGGTTAGTGTCAGGGATTCAGTATTTCGAATGGAAAATTGGAAAATGAATCCAATGTGTATGTAAATATATGCTGCACAAATATCATCCCGCTCTCATCCAGAACAATGCCTTGACATTACCTTCACCCCAAGTAAGACACAATTAGAGGAGAAGAGTTACAAAATCAGTGAATACATATCTGGAATGGAAAATGCTCAGGAGTTCACAACCTTGGAGGTGGTAGAGGAGTTTCCAAAACTAAGGGACAGGGTAAACACTCCACAAACATGGAGCTCTGCTGGCCTAAAAACTTTTTGAGAAACTGCCTCTGAGCTTCCACACTTGAAATATATGTAGTTTTCTGGAGATTTGGCTTCCTCTGTAGTGAGACCATCAAAGCTGGGTCTGCATCTATGTGACCTGGAGGACATGGTTTCTTATTTTCCAATGAACAAGATAAAGCAGTGCTGAATCCTCTCTTTGTAGGTAAACTGAGGCCACTGGGGACTAAGTGTCTCCCCGTGTGGACTGTGAAGCCATTTGGTCCTCTTCCACTTTTTGTGGTGTTTTTGCTGCTGCACTGTGAGTTTGGTATTTGTTTCACAAAATACTAGGAGCTAAACTGGGACACAGTGCTGGAGGAAGTTCTGTCACGTGTGGTGGGTCAGGGTCTGCAAGAGAATGCACCAACTAGGCTCCTATCTCTCACAGCTTGCCCCATTGCCCCCTTGTCCATATCAACCTGATTCTTAATTTTCCTCTGAAAACTCTCCATATAACAAGACGCCTTTACATATAAGGGTCTGTTGGCTGCACCATGTCAGTTACAAGCCATTTGGAATCCAATGGTAGATCCACATGGCCCTACCACGGATGTTTTATCAAACACCTCCCCACCACTGCTCTAGACCCACTACTCAGCAGGCTCCAAATTTCTGGCATCTCTGTTCTACACCATTTTCATGAAACTCAGTAAATCAAGGCACTGTCTGGTATACTCATGATCAGCAACAGGACATCCAATGTTTCTCCAGTGCCACCTGGTCATAGGAATATCAAAAATTTCATGGTATTTATCTAGCCATTGTTCAACCATGAAGTTGGAGGCACTGTGGGTTTCAGTTCATTCAGCAAACATTAAATGGTGAGGAAGCTCATTTCAATGAAATCTCTGGAGAACTCTCACAGGCACGGCTTCCCAAAGAGAGGACAAAAGGTCACATTAGGCCAGGCCCATTGAGGTCTACAATGTGAGGTCCATGTGTGTTTTGACTCTCAACTATGGCTGCCATTTCTTTAAGAATAAAATCATGTGATATCCTTGCTGAGATTCCCAGGCCTCTGTGGAAATCCACCCGGGGCCTAGGTCTCAGTTTCCAAGAGCGACTTTCATGCGTGGCCTCTTAAAATCCCAACAAAATTCATGGCAATGCTTCTCTGAGTTCAGTTCCAAAACCCAGTCTCTAAGGGGAATCACACCAGAGTTCAAGCTCACGTGGACCCAGTCATTTTTTCCAATGCAACACAAATGACCAAAATTAAAACCAAAACACTCCCACATGGCCTTCATCTTATTTCATATAGTCAATCATCTTAACCTCTGGCTGGAGGTTTCCATGAGGGCGCAGCCCAAGACAGTGTCCAAAATCAGCTCGTTTGCCCCTCATTTGCCTAAAGTCAGGGTAGCCTGGACACCGTTTCTCTGAAACAGGAGCGAACAAATAAGCCTGCCGTTAATACTTCTTTGTTTCTCCAATTTGAGGCCTACTGATTTTAGGTATCGATTCTTTAGGTGATTTAGAGTCATGCGAAAACACAAGCACCTCTGCAGGGCTTTGAAGAACTCATTTGACCCAAAGAATCCCTATTGTCATTTCATGGAGTGCAGGAACGTAACAGAGGAAGGCAAGAGACTTCATCCACAATGAATGATATTTTTTGCCATTTTGGTTTTGGAAGCTCACGTGTGATCATTCTTAAGATCCATCAGGTGCTGAGAATCTAAGTCACAGCCACACACAGGTCCAAGAGGCTGATAAAGAGCCACAGGTGAGGCCCATTCATTTCCATTTGAAAACTGTTTTCATCAGGCTTCACAAAGGGGTGGCCTGAGGAAAAGACCTTCCTGACATTCAGTGCAACACAACAATAAGTAAGCAAAAGGCCCAAAGCAGGGTTTCTGCACTGAGACTTTCCTGGTCACACTGATATCTGAGTTTTCTGAGATGCTCGCCATTCTCTTCAGCTATCCAGTACATGGCCATGTCACAGAGCTTGGAGGTGGTACATATTTTGGACACAAATCCATGAGCCTATTCTGGAGAGTGGCCAGAATTCAGGAAGAAAACTACAACTTAGAAAGATAGCAGGTGTTGCACATCGATAAGACAAGCTGCAGTCCATTCATATATTGGGCATGGGAAGATTTATACTAGACAGGACACATCCATTAATGCATTCTCTTTTCTAATGTCTACAACAACGGACACAGTGGGATACACAGAAACAGAAACACTCGCCGTGTCAAATGACTTACTAGAAACTGTCCACTCCAAACCAAACAAACCGCCTTTTCTATCTATTCTCAGAACATGAGACAAAACAACAAACCCACACCCACTCCCACAAAGGCACCTCCTTCCCCCAAGTACGTCTGTGACTATCCGGAGTGTCCTCTGACTGGTGGGCCATACTATGTTCCCCTGAAATGGCCTGTCTTCTCTCAGATCTTGTTTCCTTGACCAACTCTGTGAAGATGTCAGGAAAAAGTGGTTAGCCACTACCTGTTTTCTCAGGAAAGGTCCATCTTCAGAGCTCTCCTGGCATTTGGCCATCCTCACATCATTAGGTACCAAGAAAACTGACTCTGTCCTTGGTAAATCCAAACAAGTGAGCCCACTGGGACTGGGACTGGGACTGCCTCTGGGTGCCTGGCTTCTTGGATACCAAGTTCAGAGAGTTCCATCACCAAGGAAATGAGGAATGTCACATTCTTTGGAACTGAATGAGGTCACTGCCTTGGCAACCACTTTGTTCTAACAGTTGCTTCCAAGGGTAACATAAGATGGAGGTTGCCCCTACTTCCTGTGACACTTTCATAAGGTAGAATGTATATCACCATTGGCACCCGGGAACAGCTCTCCACTCAGCCCTGGTTTGGTCCATCTTCTGTACAATAAGAAGAGAGAGAGGCAGATTCAGACACATCCCTTCATCCTGACCAGGTTGTTTGCCATGGAAGATGACTTTTGCTCTCTCAGGTGCTTCATACCTGCCTACAACTTCTCCAGGTATCATTTGTGCATGGACATTTGAGGTTCTCATCAGGTGGAAGGTCCCCAACTTTCCTGTATTGTAAGAACCACTCTGTCCCTGCACTTCTGTAAAATGATTGAGGGAACAGTGTATACTTGGGGTTAAAAACAGGTTTGATTTGGGTTACGAGTGATTCTGTGTGATGAATAATGGTATTGGGAACCTGCAATATTTACAAGAATATAGAGGTGAAATATAAGTAGGAAAACAGAAATCTAGGTATGATTTAAAGCCCAGAAGGGTTTTGCCCTTGATTGGGATACTTAGCTTTGAATGATGTTCTGCAAAGATGCCTCAGATAATTCGATATACAATGGCATAGGACCTTGTACATTGGATGTTTGAATTTAGAGAGAACATCCAGTCAAAAAGGGATATTCAATAGGATTAGGAAGATAGTCGGTAGGTTTAGGAAGAAGAGTGAGTATAGAATTTGGACCAAAAGTTCTTTAGCAATAGACTTTCGGTTGTTGAGTGAATGTAAATGTCAGTACATATGAAGAGTCAGTCACTATGTTGAACTGGGGAAAATATGTAGAAAAGCAGATATCAATAGAAATATTAGGAAATCAGGCAAAGTATAAAGTGAGTGATAGAATTAGACATTTTCAACAGGGTTGAGTTTGAATATATAAATTAGGAAAAAAACAAATATGTAGTCACCAATAGGATTGACAATTGACAGCATTAGGCAACCTGGACATGGATGTTTTTAGAAATCCATGTTCACTTTCCATTTAGGCTTTGGTACAATCATAAGTGTGACCTTTCCATTTTTTGTCCAGAATATTACTGTGATAATGAGGTGACATGAGTATTTCTTTCACCATTTCTGGGAGCAATATATTGAAGATGTAAAATGAGAATCGGGGTTACAAAGAGGTGTACCCTGTTTCTAGGAATATAGAGAAAAAGCATGAATAGACCATACTGTGAATAAATAATATAACTTTTTTGAACTTTAAATAATGAACTGAACTGATATCTGAAAAATTAAAGGAAATCGTATATTGATATACAATCATTCATTCCTACCAGGTATATATGTAATGGAAATATTTGTGTTTTGGTTTATCATGAAGAGTGTGTGAAGTTTGCTTCAAAATGATTATGGAAATTCAAAATAATGTGTTTGGAAAGAAGTCTCATGAAAAGACCAGTCAAGAAACACTGACAATACATGTGTTCTGAAGCAAGAAGTGGTGAAAGTTGAAACAAATGCTTATTAATTTGTGAACTTGTGGATGAAATGTATATCCTGTGATGTGCAAAAACTGAAGAAACAATAATGTACCAGTGTCGAATACAAATGAATGACAAATTACATATCATGTCCCATAGGAGTCTACTTGCATTGATGTTAGACTGGGTCAGTTACTGTAGAATAATTAGGATTTGTATGCACCATTCACTGAAGTTAGTTTTCAGTACTAGGAAACAAATATGTATTTCAGGTGGATGAATATTTCTGATTATCATCTTGTGAAAAGTGGATTATAAATCCACATACATGAACATGAATGAATTTAGAGAGTGTATATTAGACACATATATTTCATATTTTGAAAAATTTGGAGAGTATATCTATATCTATATCTATACACACACACACACACACACACACACACACACACACACACAACTCACAGACATTAAAAAGTACCAATATAAATGCCAATCGAATTTCATCAGTAAATATGTATCATCCACAAATGCAAAAATATTTATTTTACTGAACATGAGCTAATGAATAATGTTGTTCTACTAGGACGCTATCCTATAAGTTGAATTTTCATTTCCAACAGCATTTAAGAGGAGTGAACTCTTCTCACAATTTGTATCTGCCAAGACAGCCACCTCACAAAAATGTACGTGTGATACCTGGTAGGATTCTATATATGCATATAAATATACATGTGTGAATAGACTACAGAAAAAGGAAACAAAAATTCACATATTTGTTAAGTTTAAAACACATGGAGAATATTTCAAATAAATTTGACTAGATTTATAACTCCTACCTTATATAATGCAAATGTCAAGTCCAACTATACAACATGTCTCCTCTGAAGTACTTGTATTTCTAATGTGTTGGGTTAATTTTCTCCATTATATTAGGATGAATAGTCTGAGTCTACTAGGTATGGGTTAGTGTCAGGGATTCAGTATTTCGAATGGAAAATTGGAAAATGAATCCAATGTGTATGTAAATATATGCTGCACAAATATCCTCCCGCTCTCATCCAGAACAATGCCTTGACATTACCTTCACCCCAAGTAAGACACAATTAGAGGAGAAGAGTTACAAAATCAGTGAATACATATCTGGAATGGAAAATGCTCAGGAGTTCACAACCTTGGAGGTGGTAGAGGAGTTTCCAAAACTAAGGGACAGGGTAAACACTCCACAAACATGGAGCTCTGCTGGCCTAAAAAGTTTTTGAGAAACTGCCTCTGAGCTTCCACACTTGAAATATATGTTGTTTTCAGGAGATTTGGCTTCCTCTGTAGTGAGAACAACAAAGCTGGGTCTGCATCTATGTGACCTGGAGGACATGGTTTCTTATTTTCCAATGAACAAGATGAAGCAGTGCTGAATCCTCTCTTTGTAGGTAAACTGAGGCCACTGGGGACTAAGTGTCTCCCCGTGTGGACTGTGAAGCCATTTGGTCCTGTTCCACTTTTTGTGGTGTTTTTGCTGCTGCACTGTGAGTTTGGTATTTGTTTCACGAAATACTAGGAGCTAAACTGGGACACAGTGCTGGAGGGAGTTCTGTCACGTGTGGTGGGTCAGGGTCTGCAAGAGAATGCACCAACTAGGCTCCTATCTCTCACAGCTTGCCCCGTTGCCCCCTTGTCCATATCAACCTGATTCTTAATTTTCCTCTGAAAACTCTCCATATAACAAGATGCCTTTACATATAAGGGTCTGTTGGCTGCACCATGTCAGTTACAAGCCATTTGGAATCCAATGGTAGATCCACATGGCCCTACCACGGATGTTTTATCAAACACCTCCCCACCACTGCTCTAGACCCACTACTCAGCAGGCTCCAAATTTCTGGCATCTCTGTTCTACACCATTTTCATGAAACTCAGTAAATCAAGGCACTGTCTGGTATACTCATGATCAGCAACAGGACATCCAATGTTTCTCCAGTGCCACCTGGTCATAGGAATTTCAAAAATTTCATGGTATTTATCTAGCCATTTTTCAAGCATGAAGTTGGAGGCACTGTGGGTTTCAGTTCATTCAGCAAACATTAAATGGTGAGGAAGCTAATTTCAATGAAATCTCTGGAGAACTCTCACAGGCATGGCTTCCCAAAGAGTGGACAAAAGGTCACATTAGGCCAGGCCCATTGAGGTCTACAATGTGAGGTCCATGTGTGTTTTGACTCTCAACTATGGCTGCCATTTCTTTAAGAATAAAATCATGTGATATCCTTGCTGAGATTCCCAGGCCTCTGTGGAAATCCACCCGGGGCCTAGGTCTCAGTTTCCAAGAGCGACTTTCATGCGTGGCCTCTTAAAATCCCAACAAAATTCATGGCAATGCTTCTCTGAGTTCAGTTCCAAAACCCAGTCTCTAAGGGGAATCACACCAGAGTTCAAGCCCACGTGGACCCAGTCATTTTTTCCAATGCCACACAAATGACCAAAATTAAAACCAAAACACTCCCACATGGCCCTCATCTTATTTCATATAGTCCATCATCTTAAGCTCTGGCTGGAGGTTTCCATGAGGGGCGCAGCCCAAGACAGTGTCCAAAATCAGCTCGTTTGCCCCTCATTTGTCTAAAGTCAGGGTAGCCTGGACACCGTTTCTGTGAACCAGGAGTGAACAAATAAGCCTGCCGTTAATACTTCTGTGTTTCTCCAATTTGAGGCCTACTGATTTTAGGTATCGATTCTTTAGGTGATTTAGAGTCATGCGAAAACACAAGCACCTCTGCAGGGCTTTGAAGAACTCATTTGACCCAAAGAAACCCTATTGTCATTTGATGGAGTGCAGGAACCTAACAGAGGAAGGCAAGAGACTTCATCCACAATGAATGAAATTTTTTGCCATTTTGGTTTTGGAAGCTCACATGGGATCATTCTTAAGATCCATCAGGTGCTGAGAATCTAAGTCACAGCCACACACAGGCCCAAGAGGCTGATAAAGACACATCCCTTTCCAAAGCAATTAAGCAAAGAGCCACAGGTGAGGCCCATTCATTTCCATTTGAAAACTGTTTTCTTCAGGCTTCACAAAGGGGTGGCCTGAGGCAAAGAACTTCCTGACATTCAGTGCAACACAACAATAAGTAAGCAAAAGGCCCAAAGCAGGGTTTCTGCACTGAGACTTTCCTGGTCACACTGATATCTGAGTTTTCTGAGATGCTCGCCATTCTCTTCAGCTATCCAGTACATGGCCATGTCACAGAGCTTGGAGGTGGTACATATTTTGGACACAAATCCATGAGCCTATTCTGGAGAGTGGCCAGAATTCAGGAAGAAAACTACAACTTAGAAAGATAGCAGGTGTTGCACATCGATAAGACAAGCTGCAGTCCATTCATATATTGGGCATGGGAAGATTTATACTAGACAGGACACATCCATTAATGCATTCTCTTTTCTAATGTCTACAACAACGGACACAGTGGGATACACAGAAACAGAAACACTCGCCGTGTCAAATGACTTACTAGAAACTGTCCACTCCAAACCAAACAAACCGCCTTTTCTATCTATTCTCAGAACATGAGACAAAACAACAAACCCACACCCACTCCCACAAAGGCACCTCCTTCCCCCAAGTACGTCTGTGACTATCCGGAGTGTCCTCTGACTGGTGGGCCATACTATGTTCCCACGAAATGGCCTGTCTTCTCTCAGATCTTGTTTCCTTGACCAACTCTGTGAAGATGTCAGGAAAAAGTGGTTAGCCACTACCTGTTTTCTCAGGAAAGGTCCATCTTCAGAGCTCTCCTGGCATTTGGCCATCCTCACATCATTAGGTACCAAGAAAACTGACTCTGTCCTTAGTAAATCCAAACAAGTGAGCCCACTGGGACTGGGACTGGGACTGCCTCTGGGTGCCTGGCTTCTTGGATACCAAGTTCAGAGAGTTCCATCACCAAGGAAATGAGGTATGTCACATTCTTTGGAACTGAATGAGGTCACTGCCTTGGCAACCACTTTGTCCTAACAGTTGCTTCTAAGGGTAACATAAGATGGAGGTTGCCAATACTTCCTGTGACACTTTCATAAGGTAGAATGTATATCACCATTGGCACCCGGGAACAGCTCTCCACTCAGCCCTGGTTTGGTCCATCTTCTGTACAATAAGAAGAGAGAGAGGCAGATTCAGACACATCCCTTCATCCTGACCAGGTTGTTTGCCATGGAAGATGACTTTTGCTCTCTCAGGTGCTTCATACCTGCCTACAACTTCTCCAGGTATCATTTGTGCATGGACATTTGAGGTTCTCATCAGGTGGAAGGTCCCCAACTTTCCTGTATTGTAAGAACCACTCTGTCCCTGCTCTTCTGTAAAATGATTGAGGGAACAGTGTATACTTGGGGTTAAAAACAGGTTTGATTTGGGTTATGAGTGATTCTGTGTGATGAATAATGGTATTGGGAACTTGCAATATTTACAAGAATATAGAGGTGAAATATAAGTAGGAAAACAGAAATCTAGGTATGATTTGAAGCCCAGAAGGGTTTTGCCCTTGATTGGGATACTTAGCTTTGAATGATGTTCTGCAACGATGCCTCAGATAATTCGATATACAATGGCATAGGACCTTGTACCTTGGATAATTGAATTTAGAGAGAACATCCAGTCAAAAAGGGATATTCAATAGGATTAGGAAGATAGTCGGTAGGTTTAGGAAGAAGACTGAGTATAGAATTTGGACCAAAAGTTCTTTAGCAATAGACTTTCGGTTGTTGAGTGAATGTAAATGTCAGCACATATGAAGAGTCAGTCACTATGTTGAACTGGGGAAAATATGTAGAAAAGCAGATATCAATAGAAATATTAGGAAATCAGGCAAAGTATAAAGTGAGTGATAGTATTAGACATTTTCAACAATGTTGAGTTTGAATATATAAATTAGGAAAAAAACAAATATGTAGTCACCAATAGGATTGACAATTGACAGCATTAGGCAACCTGGACATGGATGTTTTTAGAAATCCATGTTCACTTTCCATTTAGGCTTTGGTACAATCATAAGTGTGACCTTTCCATTTTTTGTCCAGAATATTACTGTGATAATGAGGTGACATGAGTATTTCTTTCACCATTTCTGGGAGCAATATATTGAAGATGTAAAATGAGAATCGGGGTTACAAAGAGGTGTACCCTGTTTCTAGGAATATAGAGAAAAAGCATGAATAGACCATACTGTGAATAAATAATATAACTTTATTGAACTTTAAATAATGAACTGAACTGATATCTGAAAAATTAAAGGAAATCGTATATTGATATACAATCATTCATTCCAACCAGGTATATATGTAATGGAAATATTTGTGTTTTGGTTTATCATGAAGAGTGTGTGACGTTTGCTTCAAAATGATTATGGAAATTCAAAATAATGTGTTTGGAAAGAAGTCTCATGAAAAGACCAGTCAAGAAACCCTGACAATACATGTGTTCTGAAGCAAGAAGTGGTGAAAGTTGAAACAAATGCTTATTAATTTGTGAACTTGTGGATGAAATGTATATCCTGTGATGTGCAAAAACTGAAGAAACAATAATGTACCAGTGTCGAATACAAATGAATGACAAATTACATATCATGTCCCATAGGAGTCTACTTGCATTGATGTTAGACTTTGTCAGTTACTGTAGAATAATTAGGATTTGTATGCACCATTCACTGAAGTTAGTTTTCAGTACTAGGAAACAAATATGTATTTCAGGTGGATGAATATTTCTGATTATCATCTTGTGAAAAGTGGATTATAAATCCACATACATGAACATGAATGAATTTAGAGAGTGTATATTAGACACATATATTTCATATTTTGAAAAATTTGGAGAGTATATCTATATCTATATCTATATCTATACACACACACACACACACACACACACAACTCACAGACATTAAAAAGTACCAATATAAATGCCAATCGAAATTCATCAGTAAATATGTATCATCCACAAATGCAAAAATATTTATTTTACTGAACATGAGCTAATGAATAATGTTGTTCTACTAGGACGCTCTCCTATAAGTTGAATTTTCATTTCCAACAGCATTTAGGAGGAGTGAACTCTTCTCACAATTTGTATCTGCCAAGACAGCCACCTCACAAAAATGTACGTGTGATACCTGGTAGGATTCTATATATGCATATAAATATACATGTGTGAATAGACTACAGAAAAAGGAAACAAAAATTCACATATTTGTTAAGTTTAAAACACATGGAGAATATTTCAAATAAATTTGACTAGATTTATAACTCCTACCTTATATAATGCAAATGTCAAGTCCAACTATACAACATGTCTCCTCTGAAGTACTTGTATTTCTAATGTGTTGGGTTAATTTTCTCCATTATATTAGGATGAATAGTCTGAGTCTACTAGGTATGGGTTAGTGTCAGGGATTCAGTATTTCGAATGGAAAATTGGAAAATGAATCCAATGTGTATGTAAATATATGCTGCACAAATATCCTCCCGCTCTCATCCAGAACAATGCCTTGACATTACCTTCACCCCAAGTAAGACACAATTAGAGGAGAAGAGTTACAAAATCAGTGAATACATATCTGGAATGGAAAATGTTCAGGAGTTCACAACCTTGGAGGTGGTAGAGGAGTTTCCATAACTAAGGGACAGGGTAAACACTCCACAAACATGGAGCTCTGCTGGCCTAAAAAGTTTTTGAGAAACTGCCTCTGAGCTTCCACACTTGAAATATATGTTGTTTTCAGGAGATTTGGCTTCCTCTGTAGTGAGAACATCAAAGCTGGGTCTGCATCTATGTGACCTGGAGGACATGGTTTCTTATTTTCCAATGAACAAGATGAAGCAGTGCTGAATCCTCTCTTTGTAGGTAAACTGAGGCCACTGGGGACTAAGTGTCTCCCCGTGTGGACTGTGAAGCCATTTGGTCCTGTTCCACTTTTTGTGGTGTTTTTGCTGCTGCACTGTGAGTTTGGTATTTGTTTCACGAAATACTAGGAGCTAAACTGGGACACAGTGCTGGAGGGAGTTCTGTCACGTGTGGTGGGTCAGGGTCTGCAAGAGAATGCACCAACTAGGCTCCTATCTCTCACAGCTTGCCCCATTGCCCCCTTGTCCATATCAACCTGATTCTTAATTTTCCTCTGAAAACTCTCCATATAACAAGATGCCTTTACATATAAGGGTCTGTTGGCTGCACCATGTCAGTTACAAGCCATTTGGAATCCAATGGTAGATCCACATGGCCCTACCACGGATGTTTTAGCAAACACCTCCCCACCACTGCTCTAGACCCACTACTCAGCAGGCTCCAAATTTCTGGCATCTCTGTTCTACACCATTTTCATGAAACTCAGTAAATCAAGGCACTGTCTGGTATACTCATGATCAGCAACAGGACATCCAATGTTTCTCCAGTGCCACCTGGTCATAGGAATTTCAAAAATTTCATGGTATTTATCTAGCCATTTTTCAAGCATGAAGTTGGAGGCACTGTGGATTTCAGTTCATTCAGCAAACATTAAATGGTGAGGAAGCTCATTTCAATGAAATCTCTGGAGAACTCTCACAGGCATGGCTTCCCAAAGAGTGGACAAAAGGTCACATTAGGCCAGGCCCATTGAGGTCTACAATGTGAGGTCCATGTGTGTTTTGACTCTCAACTATGGCTGCCATTTCTTTAAGAATAAAATCATGTGATATCCTTGCTGAGATTCCCAGGCCTCTGTGGAAATCCACCCGGGGCCTAGGTCTCAGTTTCCAAGAGCGACTTTCATGCGTGGCCTCTTAAAATCCCAACAAAATTCATGGCAATGCTTCTCTGAGTTCAGTTCCAAAACCCAGTCTCTAAGGGGAATCACACCAGAGTTCAAGCCCACGTGGACCCAGTCATTTTTTCCAATGCCACACAAATGACCAAAATTAAAACCAAAACACTCCCACATGGCCCTCATCTTATTCCATATAGTCAATAATCTTAACCTCTGGCTGGAGGTTTCCATGAGGGGCGCAGCCAATGACAGTGTCCAAAATCAGCTCGTTTGCCCCTCATTTTCTAAAGTCAGGGTAGCCTGGACACCGTTTCTGTGAACCAGGAGTGAACAAATAAGCCTGCGGTTAATACTTCTGTGTTTCTCCAATTTGAGGCCCACTGATTTTAGGTATCGATTCTTTAGGTGATTTAGAGTCATGCGAAAACACAAGCACCTCTGCAGGGCTTTGAAGAACTCATTTGACCCAAAGAATCCCTATTGTCATTTGATGGAGTGCAGGAACCTAACAGAGGAAGGCAAGAGACTTCATCCACAATGAATGAAATTTTTTGCCATTTTGGTTTTGGAAGCTCACATGGGATCATTCTTAAGATCCATCAGGTGCTGAGAATCTAAGTCACAGCCACACACAGGCCCAAGAGGCTGATAAAGACACATCCCTTTCCAAAGCAATTAAGCAAAGAGCCACAGGTGAGGCCCATTCATTTCCATTTGAAAACTGTTTTCTTCAGGCTTCACAAAGGGGTGGCCTGAGGCAAAGACCTTCCTGACATTCAGGGCAACACAACAATAAGTAAGCAAAAGGCCCAAAGCAGGGTTTCTGCACTGAGACTTTCCTGGTCACACTGATATCTGAGTTTTCTGAGATGCTCGCCATTCTCTTCAGCTATCCAGTACATGGCCATGTCACAGAGCTTGGAGGTGGTACATATTTTGGACACAAATCCATGAGCCTATTCT